>NC_039360.1:224766282-225069948 GCF_003573695.1 Papaver somniferum
AATATTCCCAAGGCTGCTAAGGACCCATTAAGCTTTTGCACTTCTTTTAAATTCCTCGGAGATGGCATTTCCGCTATGGCTTGAATCTTTGCGGGGTCTACCTCAATACCCCTTTTTGTTACCAGATATCCGAGAAATTTCCCTGAGGTGACACCGAAAGTGCATTTTTCTGGATTTACTTTCATGTGATGTTTCCTCATTGCTTCAAAAATATCTCTCAGGTCCTGGTGGTGATCTTTGCGCAGGCTACTTTTGACGATCATGTCATCAACGTAGACTTCTAGGGTACTACCAATCCATGGCCTGAAGATAGCATCGACCATTCTTTGGTACGTTGCCCCTGCGTTTCGAAGTCCAAAGGGCATTCTAGTGTAGCAATAAAGGCCATGCGGGGTGTAGAATGCTGTGTGTAGTTGATATTCTTCTGCCATGGCTACTTGGTTGTAACCAGAATATTCGTCCATAAATGACAGCTCTTCGCATCCTTCCACTGCTTCAACCAGTTGATCTATGCTCGGATATCCATAAATGACAGCTTTCCGTAGAAGTCTCATGCTGATTGTGCAAGCTTAATGTCAAGACACAATACATATGCAAAATCAAATTGGTAATATCATTTTTCAAAAATAATTGATTGGTTTCTTGATAGTATAAAAGTGTACATTAATGTTCCTGGTTTCTAAAGGAAGCTTGAATATTAAATTTCTATGAACATGCTCTCATATAGCAGTGATGGTGTCAATGTACGGTGAAGCAGCACTAATTTTTTTAATATGTTTACTAGAGATAACCAGTATCATTGTGTTGATGGTGGTTTTTAGCTTAGGGTTAAAATCGTAAAATCTTAATCAGACAGTGACGTCACACTTGAGTAATAATGTCGCCACTAGCACATTTGTTGAACCACTCAACATGTCTTCGTAAAATTACCGGGGTACCTTTTTTATATGCCATGCTCCACGGCAGAGCCCTCAGTACTGACTGGCATCATCTCCGCACATCCAAGCCGCGCATGCTAGCCAACACATGCCAATCACACGTGCCACATATTTTAAACTAGGGTTTCGACTCGCTAAACCCTAATAGCCATATCTCCGCGCCAAAGGTATGCCAACCATGCCAGCCGTACCACCGTGCCAATGGCATGCCATGACAGCCACATTTCCGCGCCAAAGGAATTCCAAACATGCCAGCCGCACCACCGTGCCAATGGCATGCCATGCCAGCCACATCTCTGCGCCACAGGCATGCCAACCATACCGGCCGCAACACCGTGCCAAATGGCATGCCATGCCAGCCACATCTCTGCGCCAAAGGCATGCCAACCATGACATCCGCATCACCGCGCTAATGGCATGCCATGCCAGCCACATCTCCGTGCCAAAGGCATGCCAACCATGCCAGCTGCACCACCGTGCCAATGGTATGCCATGCCAGACACATCCCCGCGCCAAAGGCATGCCAACCATGCCAACCGCCCACCGTGCCAATGGCATGCATGCCACCCACATCTCCGCGCCAAAGGCATGCCAGCCTTACCATCGTGCCAATGGCATTCCATGCCAGCCACATCTCCGGGCCAAAGGCATGCCAACCATGCCAGCCGCACCGCCGTGCCAATGGCATGCCATGCCAGCCACACCTCCACGCCCAAACTATGCCAAAACCCTAATTTTGGTTGTGCCTAAAACTATGCCAAAACCCTAGCTTGGCCGCGCCTAAACCATGCCAAAGCCACGCCGACCATGCCTCCATGACGCTGGCTGCCAAACGAAGGGTTGCAACAATCAACGACCACCCTTCCTTCTGAGATGCAAATCTCAGCCGTCCAAGTTCGCCACCAAACGCGTGACAACTTTTGGTCCAATGCCAAGCCCTAATTTTGGCCGCGCCTAAACTATGCCAAAACACTAATTTTGGCCGCGCCTAAAACTATGCCAAAATCCTATCTTGGCCGCGCCTAAACCATGCCAAAGTCATTCCGGCCATGCCTCCATGCTGCTGGCTTCCAAACGAAGGTTGCAACAATCAACTACCACCCTTCCTTCTGAGATGCAAATATCAGCCGTCCAAGTTCGCCATCAAACGCGTGGCAACTTTTGGCCCAATGCCAAGCCCTAATTTTGGCCACGCCTAAACTATGCCAAAACCCTAATTTTGGCCGCGCCTAAACTATGCAAAACCCTAATTTTGGCCGCGCCTAAAACTCTTCCAAAATCCTAGCTTGGCCGCGCCTAAACCATGCCAAGGCCACGCCGGCCATGCCTCCATGCCGCTTGCTGCCAAACGGAGAGTTGTTACAATCAACGGCTACCCTTCCCACTGAGATGAAAATCTCATCCGTAAAAACTTGCCACCAAACAACTTGTGGTAATATCTTGGATACAATGCCAACTCTTGGCCACGGTGCCAAAATCGTAATTTGGCCACGGTGCCAAAGCCTTAATTTGGCCACGCCAAAGCCATGCCGGCCATGCCTCCATGTCGCTGGCTGCCAAACGGAGGGTTGCAACAATCAATGTCTACCCTTCCCTCTGAGATGTAAATCTCAGCCTACAAACTTTCCACCAAACGACTTGTGGAAATCTCTTGGCTACGGTGACAACTCTTGTCCACGGTGCCAAAATCCTAATTTGTTCATGGTGTCGAAGCCCTAATTTGGCCACGCCAAAGCCATGTCGGCCATGCCTCCATGCCGCTGGCTGCCAAACGGAAGGTTGCAACAATCAACGACTATCCTTCCTTCTGAGATGTAAATATCAGTCTTACAAGCTCGCCACTAAACCAAATGACTTGTGGCAACCTTTGGCTACGCTGCCAACTCTTTGGCCACGGCGCACACTTAGCTATGCCAATTCTATGGTCACGGAACCAAACTCTAATTAGCCACGCAAAGAGCATGCGCAAGCCATGCCAGCACCGTGGACATGCCACTGGCTACCAACGGAAGGTAACCACAACCAACGGCTAACCTTCATATCAAGATGCAAAACCTCGACCGTCGAAGGTCACCACCGAGCCGGCAAGCCTCCCCAGCTCAACTTGCCAAACAATAGAAACATGCTACACAAAACACCCGAGACTTCAAAACATGTCACAAACTGGGGATGCTCATCAGGGTATTGGTTGGACGGTTTACAGCGTGCAGCGTAAACTACGCCTGTTACAAGAAAGTGTCATAAGAGTGAGGCGGTTAGTAAATACAAGAAGTAATGGTGAAACGTTTCCTTTATTATGGAAACATCAATTCCAGGCGTTACCCGTTACCGCTTTCTTCCATTTAGTCAACCGTTTCCACTTCTTACGAGATCAGGATACGTTCGTTGCGACTTGTATAAACAGGTCTCACCTATTTCCACCAAAGAACAAGTTTTGGTCAGGAGAATACAACACTCAGAAATCACTTGTTAGCTTTCCCATCTGTTAGCTTTCCACTTTCTGATACAAGTCGTCAAACAACTACTCTTCCCGAATCAACTATTTTGGTCTCAACACTCTATTCGCTTCCCTCGCTAGACCAACCCTTCTCCTTCACTTTGTGACCGAAGCAAGTCTGGAACGGTCATTTCCTGGTTTAGGCCGGATTTGTACAGATTGATCTCTCGAATCAAAGTACTCCCTTGCAGTAAATTGTTTAGGGCTTAGACTCGTTTCTCATTCACACACTCGAAATTATCAAAATCAGCAGAAACTGTTTTCACCCTCAAACACATTGTCTCTACCCTAAAGCACTTACTGTTTCTCTTATAAACTTCCAAATCGCCCCATTGTGCAACCAGTGCTTCGTCATTTTGGTTGAACCATCTTGGACTGTACTTATTTCCTTTAGCTTCGCATTTTCTTTTCAGTCTCTTGCCTATCTTCCAACCTATAGAATTTATAGCATAGAAAATCATTTCGTACCAACTTGGATGTATGAAATACGTCAAGCACTGTTGGATTAAAATGTTTGAAATGCATTCTATTGTAAACGAGAATCTAATGATTACAATTTCTAGGGTGCAGCAGCGGAGTTGTTTATTTTGTATAACAAAGTTTGCCGATTTTAGGAATGTCACCGATCCTGCAAACATGTTGACCAGCTCTTTTAGTGAAGAAAAATATTTTTCTTGGTTTCTACATAAAATTCTATCATATTGTTGGTAATGCCGTGAAGAGAAAGGAATGAATGATTGTGGGTGTATAAATGTATGCTAGGAGTGGAAGGATGGACTAAACAACAATGAAAAGAACTCCGCCTGAATTTCATTAAGGCGAGTTAACTCATACCAACTAAACTGATTCATTGTTCCGACACAGTGAGTAAGATCAAGTTAGCCTGACTTTCCCTGCCACACCAAATCAAGAAAATGCCTGAAGGACCAGTTAAAAGCGGCAGTCGGCTACAAATGATGACAAAAAAGGTTTAGCTGCAACCTCTATTCGTTCATATACACTACACCTGCTATGATTTTTTCAAACAAATTGAATTTTGTCACCCCATTATATTATATAGCTTAAAATATAGTTCTCCTGATTGGAAATATAAAAATTCTGTACTGGATTTTGGCTTTAAGGGGTGTCATCCTATATTCCTATATGTACTTCCATGAGGAGCAAAAATCAGAAAGAAGAGAAGTTACGGCTTTAGGGGTGTCTTCAAAATCAGAAAATTTTGATTTTAAAGTGGTTAATATTGGGGCACAATCACACCAAATAAAAAATGCATCACGACGGGGCGGGAAAAGTCATGCCACACCTAATCGAAAATCCGAACATCAAATCAAAATACTAAACGACCGGGCGAGGCGAATCAACGATGGTTTTCAGGTCCGCCCGGTGCGTAGCATGGGCACAAAATCTAGTGAGCCTTGTATGAGCCTTTTGGCTAATATCTTAGAATTTTTGTGTGATTAACAATTACTCTTTATTAACAATGATCGATTCAAAAGGACGAACCAGTAGATTGTGTATCTCGAGGTAGGCAAGGCTTATCATCAAAAGAGGTGGGAATTGATAACGAACTCTCTTGTATTCCTTATTGTTTTACAAATGTATCTTTTATAAAATTCATGCATATCTTTGTTACTATATGATATGTGTATGCATGTATTATTTGTGTGTAGTACAAACTAGTTTTTTTTTTACTTTTTGGGATGGGATTGGATCTTTAGAAACAATTGATATCTGTGTTTTGGGAGCATTTACTTATTTTCAAAAGTGATTTTTTTCCATTGACTGGAAAGTGGTTACAATATTTATTTATTGTTAGCATGAAAGGGAGAAGGTTTCCTTTTGATTGGTGTGAGATGTGTGCCTCAAATGTTATATCTATTTTATGTATATCTAGATAGGCCTCGTTGGGTTGAATATTATATAGGTCTGGTTTTAATTTGGTCATTATATTTTCCCTATTTCTGTACGGGCAACGCATGTCTTATACATGGATGTTTATTGTTCTTTTAAATTATTTTCAAAATCTTTTATATTATGTTTTGGTGTTTAGAGAGAATGATGCTGAGAATCTTATATATGATTGTTGGATTTACCCGTGGGCAGTTATGGGCTCTCTACTGTGTAAGCACTTCGATTGGATATAATGTTGTTAACATTAGTTTCTTTGGATACTTGATATGTAGAGTGCGCGTAGAATAAGGTACTGGTAAGGTACTTATCGTTTATGCCTTCGATGCCGGAAACCTCAGGGCGCTTTAATGATCATTGAAGAATCCGCAACGGTCATTCCTTGATACTCCGAAGGATTACGTCGCTTAACTATTATTACTTTTGTGAATGTGTGCCGCAAGATTGGTTGGTAGACCTTTATTTTTCAGTACTATTATTATTTTATTTATGCTTTATATGTTTTCCATGTTTTATTGGTTTTCAGTACTATTTGCATTGTCTTTAAATCATTCTAGTGATTACCTGAAAGTTAGTTGTTATTTCTATTGGGCACCCCTTTTAGGGATGACGTGATGACTCAATTTCCACTTTCAGTTTCAGAGATAGATCAAGATGTGCACGTGGCATTGAAAGATTCGAGGAGTTGGTTTCGTTAGTTAGTTAGCTTCCGCTATGTTTATTTTGTGTTTATATTCTATTTGTAAATCAACTCACTATTAAATATGTATCACTTGAGAGGAGTTCTTGTATTTATTTCATAGAGAGTTTAGATTCGGGTTAATCTTTGTTTAGAACTTATTTCTTAAAGTTTTAAATAGATGTTTTAAATCGTTAGTGCCTCTTTTTATAGTTAATCTCTTGGATTAGTCAGCTGCTAGCTTAGGGGGCGCTACATTAGACAAGGGGACCCACTATCTTCATGATATGTGTGGAGATTTTGTCTACGAATTTGGGAATCCTACAAAATCAAAAGTTGATTAAAGTTCTTCGCGTATCAAAAAAAAACACCACCCATTATTCACTTAATGTATGCCGATGATATTCTAATCAGTTATAAAGCTTATGATCAGAGTAATCTTCATCTAAAGAACCTTCTTCACCTCTTATGGAACTTCAGAGAGCCAGGTTATAAATACTTCCAAATCAGTAATCATTCATCACCCGAGATTGGATCCGATCAAAGTTAATAATCTTCAGCAATTCTTCGATATGCCGGCAACACCGAAACCTCCAACCTATCTAGGAATCCAATTCAAGCAAGGAAGGGCATCTAACCATACCTTTGCGCCACTCCAACAAACATTAGCTCTAAAAACTAAAGGATGGATGACAAAAATTCCTAAATCAATCTGGAAGACTCATACTCATTAAAACATCCCTAATTCCCACCTCAAATCATCTTATGCAAACGCAAACCTTCCCATCAATGTCCACAAACAAATAGATCGTATCACCGGAATTTTCTTCTGGGGACATGATTCAGCAGTTAAAAAGCTTCATCCTATAGGTTGGGACAAGTACAAAACCAATTTTTGAAGGAGGACTAGGCATCAAAAAAGCCAGTTACCATAACAAAGATCTTCTCATGAAAAGAATATGGAGTTTGCACGAACAACCTAATTCCATTTGTGGGAGTCTTTTCAGTGAAAAATATGTCGATCAACAACCAATTCTGCAAGGCATTGATACCATACCATCTTCCTCCATCCCCCAATGGATACAATTGGCAGGAATCGTCCTTACCATACAAAAATGATATTTCATCATATTGGAAATGGAGTATCAACCCCTATATAAGACAACTGGATTCCATACTCATCAAACCTAGACCTGACTCAATGTTACCCGATCTGAACTGTAGAAGATATCATTGATCCAATATCTCATATATAATTGGAACCAGTGTAAATTAGACACTCTACCTAATCATGTAGCCCAAAAAATCATAAACATCCACTTCCCCCAAGATAACCCGTAGGACAAAATTATCTGGCCACATTAAAAATAGGGAACATACACCACTTCATCGGGATACAAATGTCTAACCCATAATAAACTTAACCACACCCAACTCCTGCCCACCAAATTCCTGTGGACCTTACCGTGTCCACCAAAAATTTAGCTTTTCTTGTGGAAAGAAAACAATTAAGGATTAACAGCCTTCTATCTTCTTCATCACATCCATTTAACCAACTCAGACATTTGTCCTAGATGTAATATTTATACGGAATCAACAACTCACTTGCTAATTCATTGTCCAACGACAACTACATCTTGGAACACATTAATCTCTCAACATATTTTTATTTAGAATGAAATACTTATGGTTTGATGATGATCAAAAAAAAAAAAGACTCTCAACCCTCAACCACACCAAACTACAAAAATGCCCCCGCATTTGTCCTCACACCTCATACAACCATCTCCCAAATCCTACAACAACCAGCTCCAACGTCTGTCATCTCCACTTTATGTTTTTTATTCTGGACCTTATGGATATCTAGAAATGAACTAGTATACCTTCAAAAACAAACAACAGTAGCAGAAATCTTATCTTGGGTTCAAAAATAATAAAAAGAGTATTCGGCGGCTCTACAGTCCTTACCTCCGGTCCTACAGGGAGATTCACTGATACTCAACCACTCAAGAAGCACCAAAAGGATCTCAACAATGTTGGTAGGATAGTCCACTCCGGACATAAACTAGATTAAGATTAACATTGATGGAGCAGCCGGAGGTCATCCGGGTTTTGTGGGCGCAGGTTTCATTTGCAGGGACTCTGATGCAGGAAAGCTAATGGATTTAGCTCAACTTTTGGGAATTACGACCTCCTTAACTGCAGAAACTTGGGCTCTTTTTTTGTCTTGAAGAAGAACAGCTGAAAGGCAATGACCAAAAGTTATCTTTGAGACAGACTCAAAGAACCTACTGCGCTTTATTGCTTCCCCTACTCCCCCTCCCCCGGAATATCTCAGGGATGATTGAGAAAATAAAGAATATGATACAAAAGATTTCGCAAGCTATAACACAACACAACTACATAGAAGGAAATCAAGCAACAAATGAATTGGTCAATCATACGGCAGATAGAAGCCAAATGGAGAATTTATCAAACAAAATTTGGGACCAGAAAATCCCAGTTTTTATTAGTCAAGTCGTTCATCATGACTGTGTGGGTACCACTTACCCACACCAAATTTTAACCTAAGCTTTATTTAATAGAATGCATCCTTCATTAAAAAAAAAACCTGGAGAGAGAAACTCTGGAGAATATTCAGGCAATAGAAAACCTGAATTGACTTTCTATTATTACCAACACTCCTCTTCGGATTTCTTTCATCGCCTACACTACCCTGAATCTTGAGATTTTGCTGCGTTGATCGATACTATTTTTTCCCAATTGCGTTACTGATTGGAAACGATTAAGGCAGTTATCTTCATATGCCGAGAACACGAGCGTCGTCTTCTCAATCTTCACCTGCAGTACTACCCAATCCTCGCAGGTCGGGTTCTTCTGCATCTTCTCTTGCAGGGTGCTCTAAAGTCTCGGCTGAAAATCATACCACAAACTCTACTTCAACTTGCATCGAATCAGATGATGACGACGACCCTTCCTGTCACTTCCCTTTCAAACAATTTGACGGCTGTCAGGATGGTGTAGGAAGCAAAGGATATGCTAAAGCTTCGATCCTTAAGCATATACAAGACAGACACTTACCAACTAAAGCATCCATCTCTGTCTGTCAAGACAGAATTCGTACAGAGGTAAGTGTATATTCAGCCTGGGAAAGACCTCTACGTCAATTGCATGTGGCTTTTTTTTTCTCTGATTCCTGTGGTTTTCATGGAAGAGACCTTGTCGACAACATGCTGGAGGCATTCTGAATGGGCCATTCAATGGCAGGGGTGCAGACTTCCAAATATTTGGTCTTGACAGACCCGCTAGACCCAACCCTGTCATCGATATCCATTGTACAGACACTGCGCCTGTGAACGAATTTGCAGGATTGACTATTGAGACGCTTAACCTGCTCTTTCAGAAACAGATTACCACAACCTCCGGTATACCATCACAGTGTAGATTAAATTTCTCCAGAACTTTAAAATCTGCGCTAGACAAGGTTCTATCCCACCCATATGAGTTAGGCCCCTGGCTTCAACTAATGATCTTACCTATTTGCACTCTTAGTCTCTCTATCCCCAAAAATGCAACGGAAGAACGGTCAGGTGCTAGGAAGAAGATTCAGACAGCTACAATCAACCTGGCCTTGGATAAATGGAAGGAACCATAGGGTTGTGCTTCACTAATTCAACAGATTCTGGATGAAAGCAAGGAACTCCAAAAGAGAAGGAAAAACTCTAAAAATAAAAGGAAAACTAATGCCCAGGCCTGCAAGAAGAAAATCAGTCAAGGTCATTACACAGAGGCCATTAGAATTCTCTCGTCTAATGGTGTAGCACCCGACAATGCTGACAACCGTGCTGAGTTACAACAAAAACACTCTCGTGCGCCTCCTCCTGTCATCCCTTCAGCCACAGTTGAAGCCACACCAATTTCAGTTGATACTCAGGCAGTGTTGCGTGCTATTCGGAGCTTCCCGAAGGGGACTTCTTGTGGCAGGGACGGCCTCAAAGCTCAACACCTCTTGGATGCATTAAGCGGATCAGCTGCTGCTGTCTCCTAAGATCTACTTTTATCCATGTCAGGTGTTGTGAACTTGTTGCTTGCTGGTCAGTGCCCTCCTTCCCTTGGCCAGTACCCCACTCACGCCACTCCTAAAGCCTGATGGAAGCTTACGGCCAATTTCTATTGGGACTATATTGCGGCATTTGTGTTCTAAACTGGCTACTATTATTGGGTGCAAATATATGGCCAGCTACCTAGGAGACCACCAATTTGGCATTGGCATCCCCTGCGGAGGAGAAAGCATCTTACATTCTGCGAACAAGCTGCTTGAGCTTAAAGGTACCCACACCAACCTAACTATGATGCTTATCGACTTCACGAACGTGTTTGGTCGACAGATCATCTTTGGTTTTTAGGAATTAGTAATCTCATGTCTTCTGGAGTGAAATAATTTGGAAGCACTACATGGGCACCACTACTTGGACTGATAATGTTTGCTGCACACTGTCAGCCATCTTCCTTAGAATCACAAAAAGGTCCAGCAGCATTAATGATAACCTTGGCATACACATCAAACTCATTTTCTGCGGAAGAATTACAAATCAGTCACAAGAACTGGGTGTACGACCATGAAAATTGAAGACCGAAACCTACAACCTATTCATTTCTGACAACACATACAATTGATTCATCAATTTACAATTCCTTAAAAGTAAATCCCACATGTTTAGACTTTAATCGTTTTAGTAATGATGATTACAGAAACCTGTGTCGGCTAATGAAAAATAGGCATGTTTTCTTTTTTGAGTATGTCAAAAAAATAGGTTTGTTTCCAAATGTGGAAAGTCAAATGTTATGATTTTATTACTATACTCATAGAGGGACCATTTCTCTCTCTCCATTTTCTCTCATAATACAAAAACGGACAACTTCTGTCTCCTCTTTCTCTGATAACAAATGAGTGGAGACCAAATGATAGATTAAGAAAAAACATGAAAAAGTGACTCCAATGATTAGTTTTTTTGATTTTTATGGAAACCAAACAAGTATATTTTTTAGAAACGGAGGAAGTAGTAAATTGACAATAAACAAAATCTCATATGTGATACCTGGATCATATGTTCATCATACTTATTAGTTCTTTGTTGCTTTAGAGAACTGAAGAAATATGATGGAAGTAGGGATAGCGCGTAGTGGTGGCGGCGGCAGCTCCACGGATGTTATTTGCTTCATGGCACAAGTAATTTAAGGGAGTGGATTCATGTTGTTCGTGCCTATCCTCCTCATGGGTAGTGTTGGTAGGACGTATGTTTTCAAGATCTACATGAAAGAGATTAAGAAAACGCTAGGGTAACTTGCTTGGTATTTTCAAAGACCTAGGAACTACAATTTAATATTTTCTTTAACAGGTTTAGCTGGATTATGTGTGGGATATGCAGAGTTGTTACCGGGTAAAGCCTATGTTTTGTACAGAACATAGTGCAAGTTAGTGTCACAAATATGCCTGATGAGGTTTATGTTAAAGAATGAGATTTGAGTATGATTGATGCGCCAAGAGATTAGTTTCCCGAAGCACCCGGTAGAACCATAGTGACTTAGGCAGCTGCTTTATGGCTAGAAACCGAAGGAACCAGGCATGAATGATGTATTTTTGTGTAAGAAATATTACATGATGCAGACCAGAAAGTTAACAAATGTTTTTGGCAATGTGTGTGTAAGAAATATTTTGTTGAAAGTGTTGTTGGACATTGGAATTTCGAAATTAATCCAGGCTGGCTTTGTTTACAGAGGTAAGTTAATTAATAAAATTTACTTCTTTTTTTTCTTTTTATATATTTTGATCTTACATTTGGGTCTGACTACTTTTTGGCTAAGTATTGCAGTAAATTTGAATTGGCATCTCAACTTCGAGGTAGCTCTAACAAGAAAACCCGATTACCACGTATATGGCATTCAACCGGATTCCTGAAATTGCTAAAGGGAAACCTTGCCAAATCTGTGTTAGGTTCTCCGTAAGTTGCACGAAGTTTTCACCCTAAGAGGTTACCAGCTGGGGCATGTTATTGCACAACCAACCAATAGATACAGGGCAGGTAATGTTCGAAAGCCTTGGATGGCCTTTTAACGTGGTGCGGACTGCTGTGTTCTGGCATATAATGTGAATGTTGCCAAGTCATTTGAGAGCCTCACCAATTGGCGAGAGTATTATATAATCGTGATTGTGATTCCTAACTTTAAGTTTTGATCATTACCAGCCGCATTAGTTATGTTTTGGGATGTGATTTTATTATATATTTAGACTAATTTAGGATATGCCTTTGGTTTGTAGAACATATCTTGAATTTAAAAAAATCTATAGAATAGATGTCTTTTATCTTTACAAAATGTTTCTTTCATACTTGCTATTCCTTTGAGTATACGAAAGCAAAATGGTTCAGTAGGAAAACAAGGTTATAGAATACACATGAATAAAGTTGAAAAATATATTATCAGAAATAATAAGCAATGGGAAAAACCAAATTGGTAAGGTTATGATGTTTTAAGCACGACACCAAATAAAAATTCCTAAGCGACAGGGCGAGGTGAAACTGAGCCACACCAAATTAAAAATCCTAAGCAACGAGGCGAGGCGAAACTGATCCACACCAAATGAAAAATGCATCGTGATGGGACGGGACGTAGCTCTACGATAACAAATAAAAAATTCATGATGGGGCGAGGCGAAGCCTCATCACACAAAACCAAAAATATGGTTAAAAGAAGAAAAAAAATGATGGTGGATGGCTTTCGGGTCCCCGATGCGTAGTACGGGCACAAAATATAGTATATATAAAAAGGGTTAATTTTTTTTCAAGCATAAAAAACCAACAAATACTACTCTTTAGAAATTTTGTGTGCCACTCTTCGTATTCCTAACTTTCAAGTCCACTTATCCCATTATAACAAGTTTTCTTTTTGTTTCTAGTTGTATTGTAAAGTAAAAATAATGTTTTAAGGCCCTTTTAACGTAATGCTAAAAAAACATTAGGTTAATTAATGTTATGAAATTGCTTGCACTTTAAGTGTTTTTAGCCTCCACTGTTGATGGTGATTCTAGTTTAATTATGTTTATGTTTTATGATTCGTGGATTTTTTATAAGTACGATGACAATTTTCGGGCATCAGAAATTATGTTTTATGGTTCGTGGATTTTTTACAAGTACGATGACAATTTTCGGGCATCAGAATATTCAAATTGTCGGTCAATATGTCTTGTCGAATTATTCGAATATGTATTAATGCTAGTATGTTGTTCTTGTTATTTTCTGTTTCTTGATGTATTTGATCTTCATATAAACTTTATTTGAGATTATTAAGGGAAAATGGAAGCTTTCCATCAAAAAGAAAAAGAAACATTCTTGAATTATTGGTCATATTACTAATGCACAGCTTGGTTCCAAGTTCCATGTTACGTATTAAATTTTGATTCTCTAGACATTTTTTAGATCACGACGACAAATTTTGAACCACAATAAGTGACATCTCTATTTTACAAATGGTTTAATTGCTACTCTCTTGCAACAACTGATACGCGAAGGATATCGAGGTATTACCACTGCTTAAAGGATGAGGTCCAACAAAGAACAACTACCCTTTGAATAACCAGGGAGAAAAACAAGCCAATGTTATAAGAGCCTGCAAGCAACATCTTTCCAAAAGTATTCAGGAAAGGGTTCTTTGTAACATTTTGTAAGGTACTTATATTCTCGATAATTTGAAGCTCATCTACTGGTGTAAAAAAAATAAGTCTGATCCGAAATCATTTAAAAAAAATGATACACACTTTTTTAGGTTTAAAATTTTTGATACGTAAATTTTGGATGTTGGTACATTCATGTCTAAATTTTGTGTTGGAACAAATAAAATTGGATATCCAAATCCAAAATTATTTTTGAGAAATATTAAATGAGTTTCGAAACTTTTGGACATCAATTGAGACCTAAGTTTGTCCAAAGACATGAAAATTTAGCTGGCTTTACCTCAGAGAAAATATTGGATTTATTTGTTATGTTTTATGGCTCATCTAGAGGCATAAATGTTCAATTTGTTTTGACGATGCACAATTTAAATAGATCATTTCATTTTGTTTTATACGCAGTTTATATTTGATCGTGAGTGTGTTATATCTACTGACAATATGCATATTCCAGTTTGGAAACCTCCAACTACTGATAATATGCATATTCCAGTTTGGAAACCTCCAACTTCTATTTGGCTATGAAAATCAACTTTGATGCTTCTTTTATAAATGAGCATTCAATTCCAGTTATCAATGGAATAATTACTAGATGCGGTGTAGGCATATTCCAAGCAGCAAAAAGGAGGTGTGTCTAAAGCAACATGCAAATATATCCGCAATAACGTCTCTCACCATATTATGTTGGAATTTGAGACCAACCTCGTTAGCACAATGTATTAGGTAGTCGTGGATGTCCATAGGCCGTTTACAAATATAACACAAGCTCTCCTCAGCGAAAAATGGTATGCCCAATCTATAGTGGAGGACGACACTGAATTGTCTCGGCAACTAACTGACTCAGTCCACAAACTCCAGTATTATTAATTTATTATTATTTTAATAAAAGATAAAAAAAAATTGTATTTAATTTATTTATTTCTTTTTTTATTGGCTAAAAAGAAGAATTTATTAAAATTTATCTTTTACATGGAAGGTAAAGTTAGCTCGCTGGTAGACTAGCACGACAACCTGTTCAACTAATAGTACGTTGTTGGAGATCGCTGGTAGGCTAGCACGACAACCTGTTCAACTAATGTATTAGTACGTTGTTGGAGGTTCGCTTGTTAGTATGCATCCCACTCCCTAGCGGATTATACCTTCTCTGATCACAAAGTCCAAGCTATGTGGACAAGTACTCAACTCCCAACTGATATTGCTTCTATATGGATTGAAACCACCTAAATCAACTTTTCCCTTTTTTTTGTCTGTACCCCAAAAAAAAAAAAAAAACACGAACAAACTAGTTACTCTTTATCCAATAATAAAAAAAAAATAGTGATAATTATATTACTAGGCCTCTTGTGTAAATTATTTTTTATCTTTCTTAATAATAACTATTATTTTTTAAATAAAATAAAAAGTAAATTAATTAGTCAGTATTGGTTTTGTATCAGTTAGATGACAAAACCACCCTAAGAACAAGGTATACGTACCCATATTTTCGAGGGCGCTAATGTATTTTCATTAGAGACATTCTCAAAACTTGGAAAATAGACAACACCCGGACATGGAAAATTAAAAGAAAAAAAATAAAATAAAGACAAACACCCCGGATATGAAAAATTGAAAGAAAAAAATTAATTAGGCAGGATTGGTTTTATTACAGTGGATGACGAAACCACCCTTGAGGACCGGGCATATGGTTTAACATTCATGAGGGTGAGAAAGTAATTTCAACGGATACATTCTCAAAATAGACTCTACTTGGGAATAGAAGAACAATTAGAATTAGACTCTTCTCAAATTTGCAGTCGGTGATGGATCAGTTTATAAAGGAATCACTGAAGTTCTTATTCACCAATTATTGCTTATGAATTGAAGTAATCAATGGTAGCTCGTGAAAAATTAAAGATTGGGTAATCATAAACAAAACAACAGGAATTGTTTTTCCTTCTTCCATTCATAAGCAATAATAATTGGTGGTGTTTGAAGATATAACTTCAAGAGAAGAAATTCGTGTGTGGTGTTTGAAAAAGTCAAATTTGTATTCTTTATTCGAGATCTATTAGGAGTGCACTTTTATTCACACCAAATTTATTAGAAGATATTCCGGTTTTTATTTTTGAACTTTTATTCTCATCAAATTTATTAGGAGATAAATTAGTTCCTCTAATTATACGGAAAATATTTTGTATTAGTTGTAATCTACATATATTATTAACTAAAAATCAGGAAAATACATAAATCCTAATAAGAAGATAAGTGTGAGTACGCAACACAAGAGCAAAATAGAGAAAAGGAAGGATGATGAAGAAAGACTTGGGTAAAACTATGGGCGGAAAATTCCCGCTTCAGTGTTTTAGTTTTTTCAATTCCCTCCAAATTCCAGATCTATCACCTTGTATAAAGTATATTGTATCTCCTTAATCTTTTTTACACTTATGTTCTTCATAGTTTTGTACTATCAAGTAATCATTCTTCCCTCTATTCTTCCGTATTTCTTTCGATGCTGGTTTTTAACAAATCGAAATCTACTATTCTATACTGAATCTATTTTATGAGAACCTAATAGCTAAAAATATAATAGCAAAGCCAAAGGGTTTTATCTGATTATGTATTCTAAATCTATTTTATCTGATTCTGGGTTTTGGCCATACGTATACTTGTATATATGTGAAGCTGACAGAGGATCTTTGTTGTAGTTTAATTTTTATTCTTGTTCTTTTGTATGAAAGTAAAAGCTATTCATGGTACAAATCTTATTTCTGTCCGAGTATTTCATAGGATTTTTTTTGTTTTTTTTTTTTTTGTTTTCAAGGGATGATGTCAAGGCAGGGAAAGAATGTAATAATTGATTTTAAGGTATTAAAATTTACATTTGGTTCTCTCATAAAACATATTGTTTTAGATATGCCATAATGATTTTATTTGTTGTTGCAGAAACCATCGGTAATTGTCTCAGATAGGGGCAAAAAAGTTTACAGAGGGTCAAGTTTATTCATTAAACACCATAAAATGATACTTATCTTTTACTATCAGCTACTACTCAAAATTGTTTATTGTATCACTTTGTGATCTATAATTTAGTTTATATCTTAGGATATAAGTTTATTTTGATATGAACAGAAAAACAATCAGAAGAACCCTCATTCTCATTGAGGTTTATAAAGAGGCACACACTACTAAAAACAAATATGGGTCAAAGACGAAGATTGCATAATATATGTAAGCAACATTAAGTTGATATATTAGCTTGATTGTTGTCTAATCAACTTCTATAATTTCAACAACATGTAAACTAACATTTCATTTTTATATAGGATAAGATGATTCAGCTCCAACAACAAAGCGTCATTCAAGGATAGCCAAGAGATAACATTGATATTTTTAATGAGCTTTTTGGAACAAGATTAAAAAGAAGATACGCGGTTATCATGCCTCCTGAAGATTCACTTCAAAGCCAAGCAAATGCAATCCGGAAGATGCAAGCAGATATTGCATCACTCGAACAAGAGATATTGATTCAAATATCGAACCAAATGGACCTGGCTGAATAGTTCTATGTATATAATGTTTCAAGTTCTTTAGTGTTTAGAATAATAGATCAAGATATTTAATTCTACTCGAATTACAATTTCTTATAGTTTAATTGTTTTAGGTTGTCTGCCATAGCAATGAAAATCTCATATTTAATATTTGCTTTAATAAAACCTGAATATTTTGTTATTAATATCAGTTATATTTTATGAAATTGATATAGGATTATTGTTATTATTTTGGTTTGTCATTAATAATAGGTTTGTAGAGAGGAATAACTTTGTCTCTGAAATTACTTTCTAAGGCAAACAAATAGTCCTTAATAAAGTATTTACGGAACAAAAAACGATCTTTTATGAAGAAGAAATTTGTCTTCTAAGACAAAATTAACAGTCATTAATCAAGCTATTTGGTGACGGTTTTTTTTTTTACCTTTAGAGGGAAAGTATTTGTCTTTGAAAAAAAACATTTCCTGGCAAGGTGAGTTGTCATTGATGGAATATTTAGCGACAAAACATGTTGCTTTTGGAGGCAAAAAAAAATTGTATTTGAAAGTTGGTTTTAAAGGCAAAATGAATTGTCTTTAATAAAAAATTTAGAGACAAAAATAAATCTTTTGGAGAGGAGGAATTTGTCTCCGAAAATTCTTTCTAAGTCAAGAAGTTTGGTCACTAAAAAAATATTTAGAAACGAACAGGTTAGTCCTCAAAATTTGATATTTAGGGGCTATTGATTTTATCTCTATTTAAATTAATTATAGACAAAAAAAAATTTGTTTCAAATAATCATTCTTACAAAAACAAATAATTTTTGCCCGATCCGACAGTTTTGAATCTCCTTTTTCCTACAATCGACGGTTCTCATTACTTTCAAAATGTAGGGAATTGAAGGGGATAAATCGTGGATGAAAATGCACCCTTCTCCCACGCCCTCATCCAACGTACCAGATTTCAGTAACGGCTAGGGTTTTAGTCAGTAACGGCTCCAAGGCACCACCATGATTCCCTTTGATTCAATTGTTCAGACGTTACCAAATTAAATGATACCTATTAACACCACTATTATCTATGCTTACAATATCTTGAAATATTCGACTATATAAACCTCCAAAAGTTATGTTTCCAAGGTTCCAGTGCTTTCAATCTTCTTTTTTTCTATCTAGATTTATTCATGTAAGTTTCTGTGATTTTGTTATTTTTTCATGGAAATCTCTCTGCTTTTGATATCGTTGTTACTATTTCTAAGATTTTAGGTTACACCCACATCTCCTTTTCTTCATTTCGTGACTTGGAGGAACTAATGAGATGATTCTTTTCTCATTTTTCCATTTGGTAGGTGTAGGCATTCATAGTTAAGAATTTTTAAGGTAGCTGCAATCGAAATGATTTCTTTGTTCCCCTATTTTATTTATGATTCATAGCTTCTCTCGCTCACATGAAGTGCATGATTAATCCCACTGCAAATGTTATCAGATTAATCCCTTAGTTTTAGTTTGAGCCCTTTGGGGTTATATTGTAACTAGGAAAGAAGGAATGGCCTAAGGACAAACAATTATGTACTTTTGAGATTTAATTTGGCGTCTTTCATTAGGTACTTTTCCATAGAAATTTCTTTGATTTTGTTGTTGCAGAATTTGTTGGTTTTATTTGAAATTTTTCTAGAAATTTTAATGACTTTCATTTGGTTGTTGCGGAATTTTCTTGGTACATGACATATTTGGAGATTAACCAACATCTATCTCAGGTACTTATCTGTGTTAATATGGTAGATGTGAATACCACTTGATTTGAATTGTTTTCTGATGTAAGATGGTGTATTTGTGTGATTCATCGTATCAGTTTGATAAATGTTTTGTGTTAAATTATTTGGAAGTTGTAATAACTATACTGTTCAGCAAAGTCTACAAGTGTTGTTATTGTTTTGACTGTTATCTATTGTTTGATGTAAAATGTTGTATTCCTGTCCTTAACATCCTTGATTTTTAGTCTTTTGTTTTGCATTTTTGTTTATCATTTTTTCCTGTAATATATTTTCGTGGTTTTTCTTCTTTTTTTTTTTGGAATGTTAGCATTTTATTCTTTCTCATCTAATATGCATCACAATAGTCTGGCAGATTCTCGCCACAACCACCTACTAACCTTCAAAAATATAAGGGAGGAGGAAAAAGGAAATTCTTGGATGACCCGTGTTCAAATCTCTCGAAAGTGAAACGAATTATATTTCTTGGGAAACATATAATCTCACCGGCTTGGATGTGTTCATGCTCGATGACAATGTAAGTAACACTAACATTTCTAGGAAATTACCTAATGACCTATGTTGGAATCTCTCGAAAGTGGAACGAATTAAATTTTATGGGGACCGATGATGTCATTAGCTCGAATGTGTTCATGCTCGATGCCAATGTAAGTAACACTAACATCTCCAAGAAATTATGTAACTTTCAGGCCTATTTGAGGTTTTTATAGAGATGGTTTTAAACTGTATGATCCTATTTTTAACTTCTAATCCAGATTAAGAGAGAGTGTACTTACTGGCATGACTCCGTTTTGGAGAAAAAATAGTAGAGCAGGTAAAGAGGTGAGCACTGAGCACCTTGCTTAAAAAAGGTAATTTTTTGGCTGACAATTAACAGCACAAGAAATAAGAAATTATAATGTGCAGAAAAATTGAATGCCATGACCACTGCCTTTCTGTTTCCATTGTTGACAACTCTGTCCTATTTTCAACATTGTATTTATTCATCGAATGGCTCAAATGACCATAATCCATATAACTTGCATCCTCTTTTTTCCTGTTCTGTTGAAGAATTGTAGATTTATCGAAGAACTCTAGCATATAGATTTCGGGTTTTGCATCCTGTACAAAAGTGCTTTTGTTTTCTAAGTCCAAGTTAGAATGTTAAACAAGATAGGACACTTTGAAGTTTAGTATACGGTCTGCTTAGTCTGATACATGACCTGTCTATAGTGTCCCCAGGAATTCTCTATATTGGCCATCAAGGACATCGAAGAAACAATTCAATTACCATGAATGGTTTCTGCTTATGTATGCATTTGAATCTCAAATTGTGTGTGGCCTATTTTTAAAATTATTGATACGTTTTGGTTGGTTCTGCCCAGTTTTACACCATTTGGTATCATAGATTTGTGGACTCAAAGAATGATTTATATCAGAGATGGATTCCACGCCTAAGAATTTACTTATATTGTTCTATTTATCTGATCCAAAGAAGTAATTAATTAATTCGGAAAATGGGTGATTTGTCCAAAAATTTTAAATCACGGTTCAAATGGACGAGTAAAAAATAATTTGGGTGAAATGGCCAAAAATGAAAATAGTAAGGATGAAACTGGATACATCTTGTGTAAATTAAAAATAAGAAAAAATATTTGAAAATGGGCACGATGAAACTGGTTACATCCTGCCTATTTTTATATTTTTGTCCATTTCACCCAGGAATTGTTGATTTTAACCAATTTTGTGTAATTAATTTCACTTAATAAATGATATCTTCCAAATTTGGAGATGAAAAGAGGAGGGCGAATGGTGTCAGGGATGAAGGCTCAAGAGCGCACTACGATACCAACCATAGTAGTAAATCGTATGGAATAATACCTTGATGTTTCATTTGTCTATTTTTTTTTGGGAGAATATCATTTGGTTAGATGTTTCTCCCTTTCTGCAATTTCCCTATCATACAACAATTGAAAATTTAAAATCTATGTGCCATAGTAAATCGGAAATGGATCATTCTATTTGTTGTAGTTGTGATGTTAATTTTGTGTTATGTTTCACTTTCTACAATGTACCTATACCTTGGCCTCCAGTTGTACAAACGCCAAAGACTCATGCCGTATCAGCTACTAACAACAGAATGTAACTCCTTAGTCTACATTTTATTCATTATAAATTTTTTCTTGCTCGCTGTGTCGGAGTCATCAGGTTTGTATAAGTTTTTTCCCAGTATTTATTGGTGGTAGCCTATGAGCCTTCGTTGTATGACGTTAATGTTGTTGTTCCCTTCTTTCTTTTTTTCCCTCTAATTTGCTCTTTAAACGGATATCTTATAACATTTTTTTTTTGAATTAAGCAGTGAAGGTTGATATCAACATTAACAGGGAGTCGGGGACTTTCTTGAAGGAAAAATGATAGTGTCTGTGTTGGTAAACTTCGCCATGAACTCTAACGAAGAACCAAAAGGAAAGGTAATTTTGTCTGTGTCTGTTTTTATCTAAATCATTTTTGTGTTAATTTTGCCATGTCCACATATGGAAAGGTAAACTTCGCCATTTCCAGGAGCAACCTCAAAAGAGACTCATGAGGTTGTCACTATGCGGACGTCCTATCTGGGGAGCCATACAAATCAAACATGTCTCAACAAAATTAGATATTCATCCATATTATTCCATTGATATCTTAATTGAAAATTTTTAAATGTTTGGCAGGACCAGGATAGTAATGATAACCTGGGATTTTCAGGAAAGTGATGATAACCTGGGATTTTTAGGTTCACTCATGTTATGGGAAGAGTGTGAAGCACTGTTGAAGAAACACGGGGACTTTAGTCTTCGAAATGGAAGCGAATCACAAGCAACACTAGGTGGATAGGAGGTTGGCAGTGAATTTCTGGCCGCAAGATAGAAATTATACCATCACATGGAGTACCGGAATCAATGGAGGAACTAGACATATTGGGATGTGTGGTCGCTTCACATTTTAGTTTATACCTGTGTTTTTTTTCTTAAGTTACGATTCATGTCTATCTTGGCACATTTAAGCTGTTGTTTGTTTGGAAAATGTTTAAATTTTGTTAGGTCTTTGGGTTTGGGTTTTAAATGTTGCTTCAGTTTAGCTAACAAAATAACGTCGCTTCCATTTTGAGTTTTGGAGTCACAATATGCGTGTGGGTCTGTAATACCAGATGTCACCAAAGGTTTGCTTAATACCGGCTTAAGACAACCAGTAAATTAAGCTCCACAAAAAACAAAGTACCAACTTGGAAATTAGGGTTTCAGGATCTTTTGTAAAGTATTCAAAGGATCTTTTGTGAAGTATTAAAAAAACGACTTAATTGGTCACTCTGCTAAGTTTGTATCTTTATGATGTGAAGTATATGCTTCCACTTATGAAGGTGAGGGTGGAAGAACTCCGGTGACTGTACATTTGAGGTTTGCTCATATGACACGACTGATAATTCCCTGGAAGACGTACAAACATGTCTCGGAACCAGTTATCAACGAAATGATTAATTTGAAGTCAAACATGGTTATAAGCAAAGCTCAAATGTAAAGATGGTATCCCGTAAAGATGGTGGGGCTAATGGTTTATAAGCAAAGCTCATCACCGAACCAAAACCCATGCCGTTACGGCACGGGCCATATCTTAATATAGTATTAAAGACAAATTGAATTGGCACAAAACTTTCGCTTTTAAGATAATTTTTTTGGTCTTAAATAGTCATCGTTAAAGACAAATCAAATTGACACGAAACTTTCGTTTTTGAGACTTTTATTGGTCTTAAATAGTTATCATTAAAGACAAATTAAATTGACACAAAATCTTCGTTTTTGAGACAATTTAATTGGTCTTAAATAGTTATCATTAAAGACAAATTAGTTTGTCCTGGAATTTACATTTTTGTGACAAAAATCTTGCTCGCAAAAAATGCCTTTCGGTGTCGAATTTTTCCGTCATTAAAATAACCTTCGCAGACAAATTTATTTCGTTGGTGAAAGAGACTTTTGTTGACAATAAATTTTTAGTCGTTAATTACTTTTTCTCGTGACCGTTTATAATTTTACCGCGAAGTACTTTTGCAGACGGGGTACTTAAGACAACTTCGTGACAAAAAAAAATTCATCTCAGAAAATATTTCGAGATAGGGTTAGTTTTTGAATGCATTTCCCCACGTGGCCAGTTTTTTAAATTCACAAAAAGTTTTTTTTTGATCGAAAGAGAGAAATTTCAATAGAAAAAGGAATTTACATAGGGACTACCACAGACAGCACAAAACAAAAACAGCAAACAAATGTTACATAAATAAAGTTTCCCAGTTGGTAAGCACTTCAAATGCACCCTCTTTCCTGCCACAGCAGCCCAACTAATCACCATGGACTTAGCTTCAATGATCAGATCTTGATCAGTTTTAAAAGAATAATATTTTTCAAACGTTCTGGCAATTTCGTTCTCGCCAAATAACCCAAAAGATAACTGTCGGAATCAAACCCCAAATAAGATTACCTGAACTAGAGAAGCACTTAATATCCCAGCAGTGAGCCAAGGAACAAATGGAGTTTAGGAAAACCCATGCCCAATTATCACCTGGAGTTAAAGACTGCCACAATTTCCTCACAATTTACAGTGAATGAAGAGATGCTCTTGAGATTCTTCTGAATTACCACACAATATGCAGGAGTTATGAATTGACATTCCCTTGTTGTTCAACTTATCGATAGTATTAAGTTTTCCGTGCACTAAACACCAAACCAGAAATTTCACTTTGGGAGGTATTTCTGGTTTCCAAATAAAGTTTGCCGGAAAATTATCTTCACCATCAGTTCCAACCAACCGTGTATAAAGAGACTTGACAGAGAAAATACCTGATTGATGAGATGCCCATCTTCTAGTGTCTGGTAAGGAATCTAAGATTGGAGGACCATCACCAATAATCATGAAAAGAGAAGCAAGATCTGTAGCCTCTCTATCAGTTAAGTGTCTTTTAAAAACAAGCTTCCAACTACCATTATCAGTAACCATGTCAGCAATCCTTGCATGTATGTGCATACAAATTTTGTAAAGTCGAGGTAAGGAAGCAGCCAAGCAAGAGGTTCCAATCCAAAAATCGTTCCAAAAAGAAGTATTTCTGACAGAATGAATAATAAGAGTGGAATGTGCAGCAATTAACTCATTAGTGTCGGCAATGGCTCTCCAGCAGGAGACTCCGTAGGGCGACTTCACTTTATCTGGAATCCAATTAGAGAAATCTGAGCCATACTTAGCTGTGATGATCTTGTACCAAAGCCTATTTTTTTCAATCCCAAACCTCCAACACCATTTAGCTAGCATTGTTGAATGCATTATTTTTAGATTACAAACACCTAACCCTCCTATAGAAATAGGAGCTTGTACCATTTCCCAGAGAACCAAATGAGATATCTTAGAACCAGCATCGTGCTCCCACAAAAAATTTCTCATTTTTCTGTTAAGTATTTTAATAACAGAAGCCGGAGCTTTGAACAAGGAGAAATAATAAATTGGAAGAGAGGATAAAATGCATTTAAGGAGTGTTAACTTACCCCTTCCGAAAGATTACATCTCCTCCAAGTTGAGAGTCTAGCCTCAAATTTCTCAATTATTGGATCCCAAATGTGCTTGGAGTTTGATCTTGCACCAAGTGGCATACCAAGATACAAAAAAGGCAAAGAATTGATTTCAGATTTAATTTTGATTTCACTTAATGTTACCAGATACTGGGACTCAGGATTCCACCAATAAATCCATTCATGCGATTCATATAGTTATTCTAGACAATTATAGCTCAAATAGACTATTGACTCTGTTTCTTTGCCAAGGTAGATTTTTGAAAAGCAACGACTATAAATCTAAAGCATGGGATATCAAAAGACTTAACCTAAGTATAACCCATCAATTGAAATCACAACCGTTCAATAAAAACCATAAAAAAATTAATAATCCATGCAAAAAGTCATGAAAGAATTAAATATAATTACCACACGCATGAAATATAGCTTCCTCCGCCATCCCAGTGTTGGGGATTAGCTTCTCATATCAAAAACATGCACAAAATAATAATTCATAGCTCAAGAAGGTGTTTTACTGAAGAAATATAGAGAAAAAGAACAAAACTGTGAAACTGCAACAGTTATAAACATTACATATCGACTATTACGAAGGTGACAGATAAAATAAGACTGCTAATGTACGACTGTTTTCTGTGTCGTATGATTACAACGTTCTTTTGCGACTGTCCTTAGCAGCATAAAGTTCTTCGTGTTCTTCTTCCTGCAGCTCCCTGGTCTTCTCTGCAACTACCCCCAAGGCCTCCGTACGACCCCCAAAATATCGATTCCCTTCCTTGACTTCCCAACATCCCTTATATACACGACAGGACCAATCAAATCTCGAGAAAATCCAAATTTTCTTCGAACTAAAGTCACGGGATTTATATCCTTTTCTGTTTCTTCTCTATGCGGCTTCTCTGTTTTATCCAACCTCCTTCCCAAGATAGAATACCACCTGTATATAGAAAATATCTTCCCTTTCATCTACGAAATCTTCCAAAAGTAACAGAGAATGATAATCCGAGAATATTCTGCCATGTTTCCTTCCGAGTGACGTCTCATCCCTTCTTTATTGAATCCGATACAATAACCTGCCCTGTTTAAGCCTAACAGGGTACTTCGAATCAATATGTATCAAAAACTCCGATGAAATCTCATTGCAATTCTTCCTAGAAAATCTCGCAATTTCCGATAAACTTTCTTACTCTTTTTTGGTAAGATTAGACGAAACCTTCCCCTTTTTACGTGAACTTATATCTTACCAACCTTCAATACACCTAACATGCCCAAAATGCTCCAATTCCGTGTCAAAATCCATCAAAATCTCGTCCAACTTCGTTCTACGGAATCATGCAGACGGAGTGCAAATTTTCCCGCCAATTTTGTCTCTTCAAAAGAAAGGGATGGAGTGGCCCTAACCAGTACAGGGGTGCGAATAGCTGTGAAGTGTAAATAGCAATTAGGGTACCCCTTATTAGTGGAGTACCCCTTAGTAATTGAAGTGCCCCTTATCCAAACTGAGAGTCCGAATAGTAATTTTCTCCCACGAGCACAAATACCACTTTTCGAGCCAATTTTCCCGCAAAAGCTTATTTCTCCAAAAACACCTACAAAAACATAAAATACCAAAATAAGTACAAAAATGGGTACTAACAAAATAGAAAATCGAGATAAAAATACACACATAAATGCGTCTATCAAATACCCCCAAACCTATTATTTGCTAGTCCTCGAGCAAAAATAAAATAGAAATAAAATCCTAATTCATTGTCGCAGACATCATCGATTTCATTTAGCGTATGCAATAAGCCTTTAAACCCCTAGGTGTACCTAGTGGCCGAGTGTTGTCTCCGGAGGGCTTATCAGAGGTATACCCACAAAACCTTTTAACTCCAGACCCTAGCTATCTACACAGAACCTTGGAAGGCACTAAAGAATCTCCTTGGTTGGCATACTTATTGACTACAGGAGGAAGTACCCTGATGCGAAATTCCAATTGTTGTACACGAGTTTTCACTCAAGCATACTAAAATTCATGTGAAGTGACAGAGCTCTACTCAGATAGTCGCACTATGGACATCAATATCCGAAGTCAAAACTAATCACATGGATAGATCAAGAAGATGGATATAGAAAAACATAGATGGTTTTGATGTTTACTAGGTGAACGGTGTTTCTCATATCTGTCTGAAGGCCTCCGCCAAAATGAACCTATCCTAATGGACTGAGATACTAGTCTGACTAATATCAACACACTGGCATATACAAGGGAACCAGTGATTGATAATCCTAACTCTAGGTCAACACAACTGGCATATACAAGGGTTCCAGTGGTCGACTTTATTGAATTTATTCCAGTTGGTCTGATGGTATGGTCTCAATTTCTCTTCTTCTTCTTTTTTTTTCAACTCTTTTTTTTTTTTTTCTCAATCACTCTAAATCACCCTAGCATTGGTAACAACTTGAATCGTGAGCCCCACCTAATCACTTAAAAAAACAAAGCAAAATAAAAACAGAAGTGAAAAGGACTCAACGAGATATGGTGAAACTATCATGTTATTTCTAACACCTGAGCTTTGTGCTTTTATGAATGAACTCTTTAGATGTTGCCATCTAGTCAGATTGGTTCCTCAACTCTTACAACCAAAATGCTTCCATCCACTTAGATTGGTTAGTGCCATCCTTAATAAGCATAAATTTCTAGGCTCTGGAGTTTAATTGTGCAACTAAGAAGTTTCTCCTATACCCCCAAACTTGAATCTAACATTGTCCTCAATGTTCTAAAGATCAAATTAAAAGCATGAACAAGGAGAAACTGTTACCATTTGAAGCAAAAGAGATAAGGAAAGATATTACCGTGTTGCATGAGAATGGGTTACCTCCCAAGAAGTGCTAAGTTTAATGTCTTCAGCCATACTAAGAAAGGATTAGTCACCTTATAAAATCATAAAGTACTAGCCGAAATATCTGTCGATCATCAAAACCAAATAGAGCTATCACAAGTAAAAGGAATCTGCAACATGCCAAGAAAATGAACAAATAAAGCACACCCTTTTCTAGTTTCCTGTTTAAGACAACTACATCTAGTTGTGGTTCAGGTTCAGGATCTATAACTGGGTCCAAATAAAATATTTTCACGGGTTGCGTTTCCTCATAGGTTAGATCCAAATGTTCAGGTTCTAGAGTCTGGAAAAACTCAAATAAAAACTTAGAAGCACATAATAATAACCTGAATAATTGAGGATCCTCTAAGTCAATCATATTTGACTTACACAGCTGACCATAATGAGAGTGGTGATCTTCCTTAAACAAGTATGTCGACCCTAATCTCCTAAAGTAATTAGGTTTAGTCTCAAAACTTAATATTCGACACATTTGAAAATCAAATATTCCCACATTTGGAAGAAAAATATTTGGTGGGAAAACAAAGTCAATCTGGGTAACATAGCCTGGGTAAACCACATCAACCAGAGGATGGGTTTCTAATAACTGAAATTTCTTGTGGACATCACTAGGTTCAGGAAAACGTGTATGAAGATAATCTTGTAAAATGGTTGAGGCACATATGTCAAGTCCCAAGTGAGGGATCTCTGTAAGAGCTAAAGGTAAGGCACAAGGGGAATGATAATCACCCCCAAACTTAGAGTTTTGTGTGTCTCTAGAAAGACTAGTCACAACTTCCCTAATTTCAAGGTCATCTAATTCAGGAAAATGGTAAATTGATTCTTCTAAGTCAGGCACATCCTCACTCATCTCGACAAGTTCATTTTCTTTTTCTAAGTCTATTGTTTCTAAATCGCTAGACTCAAAATATACTCGTTCCTCTAAACCATTATTAGCTTCGTAATCAAAAGGAAATACTACATCGTCTAAAACGGGGGTATCTCTAGTCAAATCCTCGTCCTTTTGAATAGGTGAATAATTATTAAAATTATTTGGATTTGAACTAGAAATAATATTATTATTAAGCTCAGTTGGAGTAGCAAATTCCTGATCACTATGCCTATTTATTTCAAATTCTTCATCAACACTATCCTCATCATAATCATTATAATAACATGAAAATGGTTGAACCTCATCTAAACAACAAGTAGTGTTACCAATTATATCCTCGTCATCTTGATTATGCAAATAACTATCCTAATTTTCAAGGGTATTATTGGAGACACTGTATAGAAAATTAAGATTATTTCGAGCAATTCTTTCGTTCGTCTCAGCTATCAGCTTGAGGGATTCCTCTAAAGAAAGCTTTCTTTCCTCATAAATTAAGTTATTCATCTCAGCTATCCTACGTGTCGACTCTTCTAATTTCCTGAGAGACTCTTCTAAAGGAGAAATATAAGAATTTTGCTCATATGATCGGTACTTATGTGTATAGTAATTGGGCTCACCATGGTATGGACCATAATCTTCAAAAGGCTGATGTTACCAACCACTATTCACACTATGGTCAAAGTAGTAACGTCCATTTTGAAACTCAGTCGGATATTCGTTGTATTGGATATTGTAATACCAGTTCGACATTCTACTGCAGGGGTGTGAGTTGTCACACAAAATAAAACCCACTGACAGGGGATTCGTGGGTGGATAGAGTCTTACCTCCCGTACAAGATGGGCGATGAACCGTTGAAGTCGACTAAGGCCACCGACTCCTATGTCAGTGTACGAACCCGAGGGGTCGAGACAGTATCATAACTGTCGTCCTTCCCTGCAAACAGTTTATATTTAATTTTAACCCTTCCTTAGGGTTTAAAAATAAAAATGTCCAAGTCCAAAAATAAAAATGTCCAAAAAGGAAAAGAAAAATTAAAAAAATAAAACCCTATTTACAGTTTCTAAAAATAAAACAAAATAACTATATAAAAAATCTTCTTCTTCACTCCTTTCAGATTCCTCTTTTCTTTCCTTCTTTGGCGATGCTTTCCTTTTATAGTACTTTTCTTTCCTTGTAGCTTAGCTCCAAATCTGAAAAGAATCGAAAAATACCAAAACGCGTAAAAAAGAACAAAAATAAAAATAAACCTAAAACAAATTTAAACACAAATCCGCGTCGGCGGCGCCAAAAATTGATGTAGTTTTTTAAGTGGTAAATAAAGTTCGTTCAAAGAGTTGTAAAGATTTGATTTCAGATTTAATTTTGATTTCACCTAATGTTACAAGAGACTGGGACTCAGGATTCCACCAATAAATCCATTCATGCGATTCATATAGTTATTCTAGACAATTATAGCTCAAATAGAATATTGACTCTGTTTCTTTGCCAAGGTAGATTTTTGAAAAGCAACGACTATAAATCTAAAGCATGGGATATCGAAATACTTAACCTAAGTATAACCCATCAACTGAAATCACAACCGTTCAATAAAAACCATAAAACAATTAATAATCCATGCAAAAAGTCATGAAAGAATTAAATATAATTACCACACGCATGAAATATGGCTTCCTACGTAATCCCAGTGTTGGGGATTAGCTTCTCATATCAAAAACATGCACAAAATAATAATCCATAGCTCAAGAAGGTGTTTTACTGAAGAAATATAGAGAAAAAGAACAAAACTGCGAAACTGCAAGAGTTATAAACGTTACAGATCGACTATTACGAAGGTGACAGATAAAATAAGACTGCTAATGTACGACTGTTTTCTGTGTCGTATGATTACAACGTTCTTTTGCGACTGTCCTTAGCAGCATAAAGTTCTTCGTGTTTTTCTTCTTCCTGCAGCAGCAGGAAACTTTCTGCAGCTCCCTGGTCTTCTCCGCAACTACCCCCAAGGCATCCGTACGACCCCCAAAGTATCGATTCCCTTCCTTGACTTCCCAACATCCCTTATATACACGACAGGACCAATCAAATCTCGAGAAAATCCAAATTTTCTTCAAACTAAAATCACGGGATTTATATCCTTTTCTGTTTCTTCTCCATGCGTCTTCTCTGTTTTATCCAACCTCCTTCCCAAGATAGAATACCACTTGGATATAGAAAATATCTTCCCTTTCATCTACGAAATCTTCCAAAAATAACAAAGAATGATAACCCGAGAATATTCTGCCATGTTTCCTTCCGAGTGACGTCTCATCCCTTCTTTATCGAATCCGATACAATTACCTGCCATGTTTAAGCCTAACAGGGTACTTCGAATCAATATTTATCAAAAACTCTGATGAAATCTCGTTGCAATTCTTCCCACAAAATCTCGTCATTCCCGATAAACTTTCTTACTCTGTTTTGTTAAGATTAGACGAAACCTTCCCCTTTTTACGTGAACTTATATCTTACCAACGTTGAATCCACCTAACAGACCCAAAATATTCCAAGTCCGTGTCAAAATCCATCAAAATCTCGTCCAACTTTGTTCTACGGAATCATGCAGACAAAGTGCAAATTTTCCCGCCAATTCTTCCTCTTCAAAAGCAAGGGATGGAGTGCCCCTAACCAGTACAGGGGTGCGAGTAGCTGTGAAGTATTAATAGCAATTAGGGTACCCCTTATTAGTGGAGTACCCCTTAGTAATTGAAGTGCCCCTTATCCAAACTGAGAGTCCGAATAGTAATTTTCTCCCACGAGCACAAATACCACTTTTCGAGCCAATTTTCCCGCAAAAGCTTATTTCTCCAAAAACACCTACAAAAAGATAAAATACCAAAATAAGTACAAAAATGGGTACGAAAAACTATGCTTAGCCAAACTAGGCAATTAAATCGCCACAGCACACTGGAAGTGCGGCCACGCCCTAGCTTGCCGTCCCCACTTCACATCGACCAATCAAGTCGCTTTAAATCCTCCACACTCACACAGAAGTGTAGCCACGCCCATGCTTGGCCGAACCTCTTACATTAACCAATCAGGTTGCTTCAAACTCGCCACATCGTTGAAAGGGATGAAACCACGCCAGATTGGCTTCCAAAAACCCGCGCCAAACACGCATGCCAGACGCACATGCCAATCGGCATGCCAAGTAGCATGCCAAACCCTCCAAACGCGCATGTCAGACGCACATGCCAAGCAGCATGCCAAACCCTCCAAACGCGCATGCCAGATGCACATGCCAGTCGGCATGCCAAGCAGCATGCCAAACTCGCCAAACGCGCATGTCAGGCGTTCATGCCAGTCGGCATGCCAAACATGCCAAGCAGCATGCCAAACCCGCCAAACGCGCATGCCAGACGCACATGCCAATCGGCATGCCAAACATGCCAAGCAGCATTCCAAACTCGCCAAACGCACATGTCAGGCGCACATGCCAATCGTTATGCCTAACTTGCCAAACGCGCATGTCAGGCGCTCATGCCAAACGGGATGCCTAACTTGCCAAAACGCACATGCCAAACGTCATGCCATATACGCTATTTAGGGTATCGGCATGCCAAACCCTAATTTAGACAAAGTTGTCAGGCTGCGACATAAGGTAGGCATAATCAACGGCTATCCTTCCTCATGAGATGTAATCTTAGCCATCCAAGTTCGCCACCGAGATGACAGACTTGTGGAAACTTTCAGGCGACAAGCCGCCTAAAATTAATGGCCATGGATACGCCAAGCGCCACTTGCACCACCGTGCCACTGGCATGCACGAGCCATGCCAGCCATGCCACATTTCCACTGGCGTGCACCAAAAACAACATTGTGCCATCTTCAGGCGCCAACACAAGGTAGACACAATCAACGACTACCCTTATCTCATAAGATGCGATCTTAGCCACCAAAGTTCTCCACCAAGCCGGCGTGTAATACGCCGGTTACAAGAAAGTGTCATAAAGCGGGGCGGTTAGTAATGGCAAGATGTAATGGTGAAACGTATCCTTCATTATGGAAACATCAATTCCAGGCGTTATCCGTTACTCCCTTCTTCCACTACTCAATCGTTTCCACTTCCGACGAGACCAGGGTACGTTTTGTTGCGACTTGTATAAATAGGTCTCACCTATTTCCACCAAAAACAAGTTTTTGGTAAGGAGAAAAATACAACATTCATAAATCACCTGAAAACTTTTCATTCAGCTAGGCATCCCAATTTTCTAATACAAGTCACAAAACACCCACACTTCCAGAACGACGATTCTGGTCTCAACACTTTCTTCACTTCCCTCCCTAAGACTAACCCTTCTCCTTCACTTTGTGACCGAAGCAAGTCCGGAACGACCATTTCCTGGTTTAGGTCAGATTTTTACAGATTGATCTCTCGAATCAAATATACTCCCGTGCAGTACATTGTTTAGGGTTTAGACTCGTTTCTCATTCACACACACGAATTTACTAAAATCGGCAGAAACAATTGCGACCACAGTGGGAGATTAATCTCTCGGTTACAATATCAACTTCCAATTCCAAATTTCATTCTTCAACCCGGATATCAAGATGGTAGAAGCAAACGACGCAGGGTTCAACGGCTCAGTTGTCAGTTATTACACGATGAGGAATGATTGGGGACTTCTCACAGTCACAACGGCGTCGCCCACAAAACTCAGATTTACGCCCGGAAGATCCATTTTTTGGGATCCCTAAAAGCGAGTAAGTCTTGTTATACAAAGTACATAATCTGCTACTTCAAGTTTTCACATTGATAATAGGAACTGATAGCCATGTTATCCTCAAAATTTCATCCCATACTTTCTACCGTCATACAACATTCACGGTTCCATGACTCTCCTGGAATATTTGTGATACAAGCAGTCATGATCAAAACGACGTTATTCTAAAATTTATTCCAAAGAATAATCCAAAACCCTCATAGGTAACAATTATCTATCAATGCAAAAATCCAAAAAAAAAAAGAAGCAAATTATAAACTAGGCGTTTCATTTTCCTCTCAAAAAAAAAACCTAAGCAAAAAGAAGTCCAGAAGACAGAAGATATTCAAGGAAAATCATTCAGCAATGGCTTGCTCTTATTAGAGAAAGCCTCCTTCGCATTTTGGAGAGACGCATGTTTCAGCTTCAACTCCTGGGACAACTTCTCGACTTTTGCCTCATGTTGCTTAATCAAATCCGCGGAAGGGACATCAACCGCTTCAGCCTGCAACCTTTGGACCTCCGAAAGACCTTCACATAACCAGGAGACGTTGAACTTAAAGCCCACGCACACGTCCCGGTGAAACTTCCAGATTGAGATTATATTTTCAGAAACAGTATGGCCAGTCACATTGCACATGTCATGAATCGAAGATAAAGATTCTTCCACGTGCTTGACCATCGCAAATCGGCTAGTGATCTTTTTGGATGTGGCAATATGTCCATACCTTTCCCATATCTTGGTATACAGCGCCTCATACTTAACTGGTACGCTGAAACCTCCAATCAGCACGTGACCTTCATGAGGAGTCAAAAATGGAGGGTCAAAAGTGCCGCCTGCAATTGATTCCGCGACCAGCAGGGGTTCCTCGGCGACAATCACACCTGCAGCCATGGGAGCGTTTCCTATCATCATGGACACAACAACATATTCACGACGATCCATCTCAATATTACCGGCGGGTACGGTTTTCATGATTGGAGACACAATTATATCTTCGTTCCCGTGAATCTCCATCTCAAATTTATTTTCAGAAGCAACCTCCTCCTATAAATACCACCAATTGAATATTTGTTCGGTATAAATAAATAGTCCAAGAGGAAAACGTGTAGGAGACTCACCGACTCATCTGTGGGCCCACTGGGATTGGAAAAGGACTCGCTTCCCCGCTCTGAAGAACTTCCCCCATCACCGTCAGGCTCTGGGTTTTCTTCTTCTTCATCTTCCTCTTCACTGCTGAGAGGCTCAATATCGCCATACTTTTCTTCAGAAGGCATCACCTTTTGGCCACTTGCAAGTATGGTGAAGGCGTTTATCTTGTTGATACTCTGAATCAAAAGGGAAGAGATATTCAGTGGAAACAATTCAGAATATTTATGCAAGATGACCAAATCAGGAAGAAAATCATACATACTCGCATATTGGAAGAACTAAAAGTCACAAGAGCCATCGAATCCAACTGAAAACCGCCCGCACGGTTTTTAGACCTTCGTTTCTTTTTCTGGGGATTGTCTACATCCGGGCGGGGAGATTTCCTCTTAGCCGTAGGAAGCTCCCTCAACAATGAATGTTCCGCTAAAACCGCAGGGAAGGATTGCCATGGGGATCTTTCATCACGTCATTCACAGACCCATGGAGGGCGAGAAACTCACCCTGCCAGAACACATTGTATTTAGAGGTCGTCAATGGACTTCGTTGTGAGATCAAGAAAGGGAAGTTTTTACCCGGCGCAAGAACACTAGCATCCAGAGAAGCTGACAATAATTCTTTCGGAGTCGCCGACTGACGAAGAAATGGGACTCCTTGGTCAAAACCCATATACCGAGCAGCCTTGTCAATATTATAAGAAACCGCCTCATAAGATCCCTTGAAGAAAGATGGCACATGTCCAGGTGTACAGCTTCGCATGAATATGATTTCTCCAACGCTCATATTCTCTCCAGCAGAAAGCAAAGTCATATTTGGGGCAGCAGCAAAAGTGTCCGGCTGAACTATGGATGCATGGAACGGAGCCCAAGGATGAAAGTTAACTGCATACGCATTTTCGAGGAAGTCAATGAGCTTCGAACCGGATTTCGGACGCTTGTTCAACAAGCGGAGTATCCTGGAACTGCCATAAGAGATATGAAATGAAGCCAGCGGCTTAGGAGCATAATTTTTGAAATGCTCCCACAGCCATGTTTGAAGAAAAGTGATGTGGACATACGAGTCTACTTTCATATGACCGTTAGAAGCATACATGTCCGTGGTCAAGTGATCCAGATGGGTGTACAAATATCCAAGAAACAAGCCGTCGATGGGGAGGACAACACCTTTCGCCAATTAGATGGCCAGTTTGATGAGCTCATGTCTTATCTCTTTCTTTCCAGATCCATCATCAAGAATATCTCTGGATAACCACAGGGCCAAAAATGCAGCGACATGGAGCGTACCGTTCATCTGATCCGGCTTTGAGTCTTTCAAGAACCATTCAGACACCCACCAGCTGTAGAAGCACTTTGTTTCGTAATCTTTCCGAATAAACCCTCCCGACTTGGCAACGAGAGTGGCACGCATTTCCTCTTCCTCATCAGACAAAGTAATGTCAAGGTTCCCCGTTATTAGAAGATTCATCAGGACGGCTACACTCTATAAAGAAATAGTCATTTCACCCCCACCTGCATATGGTCGTATGAGTATCTGGACATCATCTGGAGATAAAAGTGACCAAGCCCACGATATCCTTCCTGATTTGAAGTGTCGCAGAATTCATGACCGCATTGATGATTTGTGCCCTGGACAGACTGTCTCTTACGCAGTCTTGACTTATCATGAACCACATCCATTCATCAAAATAACGCAATGGACTCTAACCATCCCTGAAGTCAATAGGAAAAAGCAGGATACTCATTTTTCTGAAGATAAAATCGTATCACGCGCCCTGGATGAACTGATGGGGAGTCTCCTTCATTTTCGGAACCGCTCAGAAGGGTAGCCACATATTTGGGATGGTTTCTCTTAACCGTGGCAGACTGTGTAAAGAATTCGTCATCCATGTGGGGCTTGGAGTTGCTAACGTTTTTCGACATAGCGGCAGGACTACTCTCAGGTGACATCCTAACAAAATTTTCTTATGCTGCTTTCACTTTCAAAGTAACTACAACGGAGCAAAACGAAGAAAATTTACTACCAAAAAAAAAGGTGCATGAAGACTACTTTATCACCAACGGAGAATCTATTTTGGTCGCAAGTCATAGCACACGTAGCCAAAAGGAACACGCATAGCCAAAAGAGTGTGGACTTATACTCTCTTCAACGAGCCATGTTTTGCCGCGGGAAACGTGTCCCAAGCCAAAACTATGTCTCGCAGCAGGAAGTATGCTCTCGACCAAAGGGAGAGTGTGTCCCACCACGGAAATTGTGCACACGGCCACAAATGGAAAAGGAAACCCTAAATCTAGGTTTTCATGGGAGAAGAACAAATGGCGGCCACCCATCCGTGCACGCCTACTTCGCATAATAATTGGATTCCTTACTATCAATGTGAAGGCTAATATTACTACTATACTGCCAGCAAAGAAGAATCATTCATACAAGAGTATTTATATGGGTTTTTGGAGGATATGCCTATGGCTAGGGTTTACACCAACACAGAAGAGAAAACAAAAGAAGAAATGTTGAGAAACATACCTAAAATAGGCTCGCCTACTTTTGCTACTGCTCTCTCCGTCGATCCAAGCGTTGCCGCTATCACCAAGATATGAAAACAAAGCAAACAATATGAAATTAAGGAAGATAGGTAATGCCTTTTATAGGCATGGTGTTTTGGAGTTCGACTAGAGAAAGGTTTCTCTTTTGGGACACGCACGAAATAAGGCAGTTGGTCCTGCGGTGTTGACATTCCATGACGTTGATCTCCACGGCCAAGCCAACACTACGCCAATGCTCCATGGCACCATATATGCCCGCTCCAAGCTAGCCGCGCCATCCACCACGCCACGGACGCAGCCAAGCCAGCAGTACCACGCCAGGGCCAACAGTCTGTGTTCAATCCCCATGCCAAAGGTCAGCGTCCAAGTCAGCATCCATCTCGGTCATTCTGCGTCCAAGCGAGTATCCATCTCGGCCATTCCGCGTCCAAGCCAGCGGCACCATCTCTGTACGGACAAGCTAGCCGCACCACTCCACGAACATCTCAAGGAAGTCGCGCCATCCTCCATGCCAAGCTAGCCGCACCCATCCTCTACTCCAGCTAGCAGCGCCATCCTAGCCATTCAAGGCAGCGCCATCTCAACCAGCCAAGGAAACACCATCCTGGACGTTCAAAGCCTCATCATCTCCATACGTTCTGTGACCTAGACAGCTAGCGCCATTCGCCGATTCGCGGACCAAATTGCAATGTCATTTTTGCCAATCAATACCCAAAATTTCAGCGTTGATGCCAACATCCTATGGCCAAGTTGGAATCACGTAAAGCTGCCAAACACGGATTCCCCATGCCTTCCACCAAAGGTTAGTTGAATCTCTTTGGCAACCTTTTTGCGTCTTGCTCTTTCGATTTTACTCTTTCCTGTCACCATCTCATGCTTACCCCGTAGCAATGCCACTGTTACGTGCTAAGCAAGGGACTTAATGTTGATGGTGGTTTTTAGCTTAGGGTTAAAATCGTAAAACCTTGTATCTGATGTGACGTCACTCTGCAAGGAAACGGTGTCGTGAGTGCTAACCTCTCCACCGACATATTTATTGAGACATTCAATATACTTACATGAAATTTATCCATACTGGCGAATGTAGCAACCATCCCAAACGCTTTGTAAATTTCGGCATCTCGCCAACACAAGACTCACCGAGTACTTTTATGTGCTATGTTCCCCGGAAGAACCCTTAATATCGGTATGGCATGACGGATTTATGTTCACTCGCAGAGGAGTAGCATGAACCTCCAAGTACCAAAGTTAAGTCCAGCGCACGAAATGCTCAGACGGAAAGCACACTGCATTCTGTTGATAAGGATTTTTGTGGCAGCATACAAAATCCAGCCAATTATTGTGATAACTCATAAACCCGACTAATTTGCAAAATCATGGTTTCGCGCCCCGCGCAGTACACTAGACCCCGTTGGTCGAAAAACTATGCTTAGCCAAACTAGGCAATTAAATCCGCCACAGCACACTGGAAGTGTGGCCACGCCCTAGCTTGCCGTCCCCACTTCCCATCGGCCAATCAAGTCGCTTTAAATCCGCCATACTCACACAGAAGTGTAGCCACGCCCATGCTTGGCCGACCCTCTTACATTAACCAATCAGGTTGCTTCAACTCGCCACAACGTTGAAAAGAAGGAAACCACGCCAGACGGTCGCAAAGCCAATTGGCTTCCCAAAACCCGCGCCAAACACGCATGCCAAACGCACATGCCAAGCATCATGCCAAACACGCGTGCCAGACGCACATGCCAATCGGCATGCCAAACATGCCAAGAAGCATGCCAAACCCGCCAAACGTGCATGTCATACGCACATGCCATTCGGCATGCCAAACATGCCAAGAAGCATGCCAAACCCTCCAAACGTGCATGCCAGACGCACATGCCAATCGGCATGCCAAGCAGCATGCCAAACTCGCCAAACGCGCATTCCAAGCGCACATGCCAATCGGCATGCCAAACCCGCCAAACGCGCATACCCGACGCACATGCCAAGCAGCATGCCAAACTCGCCAAACGCGCATGCCAGGCGCACATGCCAATCGGCATGCCTAACTTTCCAAACACGCATGCTAGGCGCACATGCCAAACGGCATTCCTAACTTTCCAAAAACGCGCATGCCAGGTGCACATGCCAAACGGCATGGCATATACGCTAATTTAGACAAAGTTGTCAGGCGCCGACAGAAGGTATCCATAATCAACGGCTATCCTTCCTCATGAGATGTAATCTCAGCCATCCAAGTTTGCCACCGAGCTGACATACTTGTGGCAAATTTCAGGCGACCAGCCACCTAAAATTAATGGCCATGGCTACGCCAAGCGCCACTTGCACCACCATGCCACTGGCATGCACGAGCCATGCCAGCCATGCCGCATTGCCACTAGCATGCACCAAAAACGCCATTGTGTCATCTTCAGGCGCCAACACAAGGTAGCCACAATCAACGGCTACCCTTATTTCATAAGATGCAATCTCAGCCATCGAAGTTCGCCACCAAGCCGGCGAGCTTGTGGCAAGTTTTAGGCGACCAGCCAAGATGAGCCTAATAGCATCACATGCTATTTACCTGCGGCAAGCCTCTCAATTTCAACTTGCCAACACGTAGCAAAGTGCTACATGTTTTCCACGAAAACACTCGAGACATAAAAACATGTCACAAACTGGGGGATACTCATCAGGGTATTGGTCTGGCAGTTTACAGCGTGCGGCGTGCAATACGCCGGTTACAAGAAAGTGTCATAAAGCGGGGCGGTTAGTAATGGCAAGATGTAATGGTGAAACGTATCCTTCAATATGGAAACATCAATTCCAGGCTTTATCCGTTACTCCCTTCTTCCACTACTCAATCGTTTCCACTTCCTACGAGACCAGGGTACGTTTTTTTGCGACTTGTATAAATTGGTCTCACTTATTTCCACCAAAAATAAGTTTTTGGTTAGGAGAACAATACAACATTCAGAAATCACCTGACATCTTTTCATTCAGCTAGGCAGCCCAATTTTCTGATACAAGTCACAAAACACCCACACTTCCAGAACGACGATTTTGGTCTCAACATTTTATTCACTTCCCTCCCTAAGACCAACCCTTCTCCTTCACTTTGTGACCGAAGAAAGTCTGAAACGTCCATTTCTTGGTTTAATTAGGTCAGATTTGTATAGATTGATATCGCGAATCAAAAGTACTCTCGTGCAATACATTGTTTAGAGTTTAGACTCGTTTCTCATTCACATACACGAATTTACCAAAATCGGCAGAAACCGTTTTCACCCACAAACAACTGCAAAATGACTATTTTTCCCTTTTAAACAAATCTGATGATATCTTTTTCGTCCGATATCCGAATGACACGTTCAAGTAGTCCATTTCGCCTAACTTTTCGAGATCTATCGAGCAGTACTAATTTCATATCTAAATAATTGTTAGATTAATTTCTATTAATTAACATTCATGTTAAACTAATCGAGTTCTTATCGGCTAAGACGTCTCTTGACTGGTCTAGTAGCATTGACGAGCTTGAGGGTCTTTACAAAATTAATGCATGTTGGGAGCTGGTATAGGTTGTTGGTGGGCATCATGTTAATCTCCTCTCCTCGCCTATATATGTTCCGTCAAATCAATTCTGAGCCGATAGAAAATTTCTTCGTTTTCAATTCGTTCTATAACGAGTTGTCGACAATTAGAAGATGAGACTGCAGGTATTATGTGCAAGTTAGGATCAAAAGTTACATTCGCCTACCCTGGTTCACGACGTTCATCATCGATAATCATATTGTGTAGTATTATGCATGTTTTCATAATATATCCCAAGTCTTCTTGATCCCAATATTTTGCAGGTTTATGAACAATCTCCATTTTTCTCTCAAGACACTAAAAGCATGCTCGGTATTTTTTCTTTTAGCATGATGTTGTCTCGTAAAGTGTTTTTCAGCATCATTATAAGGTTCAGAGTATCCCAGTTTAGGTAGATATTGTCGACTAAATAATATCCCAATCAATACTTGTGATAATCAACAGTATAATTAACAGGTATGTTATTACCTTTCTCAACGTCTTGAAATAAAGGTGAACCATCAAGAACATTTAGATCTTTAGAAGCTCCCGGCGTACCAAAATAAGAATGCCATATCCATAAATCCGTTCTCTTGTACTTGAAGCATTACGAGTGTTAATTATGCTATTAATGGTCACAAGAAGAATAAAGAAGATAGTAAAAAAAAGGTAGTAAAAAATTTATTGTTTTACATTTTCTAGAAAGTATAAAGAAGATAATGTTCCGAGGAAAGTATTGAGAAATTATTTAACCTCGCTGGATTGGGGTATATCCATATTAATCGGGGTATACCTAATGAGACAAATTCCGTGTCATTATGAAGTAAAACACAATACTCCTTAACCAAGTATTTTCAGAATAACTAATCTACCCTTGTTTAATTAACACTAAAAAAATTGATTAGGTTAATTAATTTAGTTAGTTAATTAGATGATTTAAATTCTGAATTTAGGTTTTATTTATTTAGATTGAATTCATAGATTATGGGTTATGATTTTTGAGGATTTTTTTTGCAACGGAAGTGAAAGCACACAAGCCAAACACTTCTAAAAATGGGGATTGCAAAGCTACTGAGTGATTTCATACTCAAAATTAAATAAGAAATCAACATTTCAGTTCTGAAAGTATGAAAAGCCGACAGGGTCGACAAATTAGGAAGATAACGACTATTGGTAATAAATATCGATGCCGACTTTATTATTTTTGACAGACAGGAGTTGTGGTGTAAATGCTTCGCTAGTCGACATCTTATTAATTTCTCAACCTGCCTGCTAATATATAGACTCGAAAAAAAACGACCCTGGATTAGCCGAAACATTGTGCCATTTACAACCTTGTCGATCTTTAGTTATACCCAACAGAAAACAGAATCTAGAAAGATGTAATCTACTTTATTCATGCAATTTTGGTTACTACATTGATTAAAACATAAAATCTAACTCCTTGTCGTAGGAATCACGGATGCACTTAGCAAGTGCATCAAGACTTTGATCCCCTAGGTTACTCTAGTGGACGAGTTATAGTCTCATGAGGGTTTACATACAGATCAATCCAAAAAACCTACACAAAAACTTCTAAAACCATCAATCTTCTTCGGAGGAATCCAAGTACGATTCACCCACCATGAACTACGGGGCATACTCCGGAATTTTGGATACCATGAAGTGATAGATTTCATCGAATGTGAATACTTCCTCATTTTCCTCCAAGTAGCGCGCTTTCACGGCTTTGTGCTACAAAAATAAGACATAAACTTACTTTGTGAAAGCGGGGATCTAACAACCACACCCAATATATTTCGTTCGGCAATCTGTATGGACAACTCCAATACAATTCCAAGAGAATCAAATAGACAGTCAGACTCAATCACGGAAAAGTATCCAAGAGTTATATCTCAATTTCTCAAATCAATCTGCAATCGAACAGATTGAAATCTATGAGCCGGATCAATATGAGAAATAAATTGGATGGTACCAAAGACCAATATCCAAGTTTCAATCAATTCCTATCTAACAAGCAAGGTCAGAATTTCCAATTGATTGAATTACGCATAACCTGTGATATTTCAATTATATAAAAATATAATGCGGAAAAGAAATAACACGGACACCATAAATTTTGTTAACGAGGAAAATGCAAATGCATAAAAACCCCGGGACCTAGTCCAGATTGAACACCACACTGTATTAATACGCTACAGACACTAGCCTACCAGAATACTAACTTCATACTGGAATGTAGTTGAGCCCTTACCAGTCGCGTTCCTTACGCCTCTGAATCCCAATGGAACTCTACGCACTTGATTCTCTTAGATGATCTCACCCACAACCACGAGTTTCTACGACCCAAAGTCGATGACTTATAAACCAATTCGTCTCCTACATAAAAATCTGTTCCGATAGATAAATATGTCCCCCACAGAAATACCTATGAAGTTTTGTTTCATCTTATGATAAATCAAGGTGCACAGGAACCAATTAATAATCTAGTCTTATATTCTCGAAGAACAGCCTAGAAATATCAATCACCTCACAATAACATAACTATATGGTAGTAGAAAAAGTTACTGTGGAATCACAAAGAATGAGACGAAGAGCTTTGTGATTACGTTTTATATCTTACCTATCGGAGATAAATCTCGAGAAAATATTAGAGAAGATAGTACTCAATATGATTGAACAAGTAAGATCAGCTACCGAGAAAATAGTTGGATTTGGATTCAGAATCCCAATGAAGTTTTCAAATCGTTAACCTATAATGGTTTTAGGAAAAAACTAGGTTAAAGGAGAATTGACTCTAGTCGCAACTAGTATCACACAGAAGGTGTGAGGATTAGGTTTCCCAGTTGTTAGAGTTCTCCTATATATATCCTTTCAAACTAGGGTTTGCTTGGTTACCTTAGAAACAAAATATTCATTATTCACCGTTAGATGAAATTCTGATTTAAGATGCAAGCTAAGTTTTGCTTGAAACCAAAGCAATATCTCTCCATTGTTAGATGTACTTAGCTTGTCACATAGAAATGAAATATACTTCATTTAGATATGGGTAACCGTACCTAAACGTGTACATTGGGTTGGCTCAATAATAGTTAACCAAAGTTAGCCATATGATTGTTTATTCCACATTTATCTAACACATCTAGATCAACTATGATGATCAAACAATCATGAATGATAATCAAAAAATCTAATTGTCTTCTTTATAGAGTTGTTCAATTGTTAACAATCACATAGAAGTATATATGATCCAATTGAAGCAAAATCGGATTGATTCGAAAGAATCAATTCATGAACATTTAAGCCACGGTTTGCAAAGATTGCATTCCTTATTATATAAATGTATTTTTTCATGAGTATGAAAACATATTTTTCCGGTTTTAGAACTTGAACCACTTAAGTTCGCAAACGGGTATGCATACTTATGTTCCAGACATTGGTCATGAACCAACAGTTTGCAAACAGGGACGCAAACTTTGGTTCCGGACCGAACTCAGGTCAAACCGTTTGCAAACGGGCACGCAAACTTGGTTCCCGGACTTCAACAGTTAAATCAGTTTGTGAACGGGTATGTAAACTTAAGTACCCTGACTTAAACAGTTGAAACAGTTTGCGAACGGGTATGCAAACTTAGTTTCCGGTCCTGAATTATATCAAAACAGTTCGCATACTTAGTACACATACTGTAATGTATCCAGACATGGGTTTTATCTCTTAACTCCCATTTCAATCATTGAAACATTCTTAGAAGTTTACAATGGATGTCTCACACACACCATTAGCTAATAATTAATTTCCAAGTGATTGAATGATGAATTAGAAACTTTCTGAGTTGACATCAAATGACTGTCTCACACGAATCATGTAAGATGTTTCAAGGAAACTTCCACATGATCATCTTTTGACATAATGCCAAGAATAATGATGAATGTATCTAAGAAAACAAGCTACGAACACATATTCAAGAAATAGATAAGAGAGTTAAACTCAGCTCGAAATATCAAATGTGCATGATAAGAAAGACTATATCATATACGACTTTTGTCTCAATTGGAGATAGTAAAGAATATAATGTACTTCTGAGTGATAGATAAGTTTTAGTCTCCACATACCTTTTGTTGATGAAGTTCCTCCGAGTTCTTCAGTAGATCTTCGTCTTCAGATGTAAGCGTCGTGAAGTCTAAAGCTCAACTAGAAATAAACACTAGACTAGAAATAACACCAACAATTTTGATCAACTAAACTTGACAAACAAGCTTGAGATAGCAACGCCTGCGAGTTCGACCTAGCAATGCTCTAACACTTTGTTAGTGGTGTTTAATTAGAAGATCAAACAATATGAATTACGTAAAATAAACCACAAAAATACTTACAAATTGTTCAATGGAAAAGCTAAATGGAATAGCGTTTAAAATTCAATGTTGGGTAGCTAAATAAGAAAGTATCAAATTTTCGATGACTTGGTTCCTATCATGGATTTGTTGAACACTTCTTCCATTCGGATTCCCAAAATCTTGCTTATATTTGTTATATATCTTTGTCCAAAAGGTTTCGGCATCTACCCTTACGGAGAACTGATTTTTAATTAGAGTTTTTGTGTACCATGCTTTGGTGATGGATAAATATTCACTTGAATCAAATGATGTAAATGTTGTATGTAGAAGTATTGGGAGAGTTATAAAGAGGAGATGATGATATGAGCTTTGGAGAGTGTAAAATAGGTGTGTGATATTTTGTTGAGAGAAATAGTGTATTTATAAGATGGTGCCCAAATATGACCGTTGGGGTAGTCAATCAATGTTGTTGTACTTACAAAAATTTTAATTTGGAACTCAACGGCTAGTTTTTTGTTTCCCCCATATGCCGACCATTTTTAGTCGTAAGGGTCGTAATTTTGTTACCTGACGGCTAATAGAATTTTCACATACAAAAGAGGTCATATTCTGCTACATATGGTCGGAAAGATATTTGTTATTACAATGACGACTAACATATAGTCGGCTGGGTCGTAACATTGTTAAGATGACGACTATTGGAAATTTAGAACACAGGAAAAATACATATTCATTCAACATTATTCGGAGCGGCAATGATTTAAGAAGATGCCGACTAACACCAAGTCGTTAGGTCATAATTTTCTGACCCTGACGACTACTAAATTTTTCACATACATGAGAAGGTCAGTTCCAACTTCCTGTTAGTCGGCATGGTAGTGGTTTAATATTATGACGACTAAAGAATAATCGTTTAGGTCATAATGATCTTAATGTGACGACCCTGGTAACTGCATCATTTTTGTTGTCAGGTGCGGCAGTCTGCCAGTTTACAACCTTTCCGGCTCTGATTTAGTCGGCAGTGCAACTAAACAAACCATTCATTCAACACATTTCCGACTAAATTATTTAAACTTCATATAATTAAGTGAACCATTCATTTACCATTCATTCAACAACTAGGATTCCAACATGTGTCCAAAATAAGAAAACATATGTCCCATAAATCTTATAAAACATTTGTCCAACCACTAACCTTGACATAATGTTGTCTAACACATAAAGAAACAAATAAAAAATTCATTCATTCACGACCACGACCACTACCACCACCACGGCCCCGTTTAGTATTATCGCGGCGACTAGTACTACTTACACGGTTGCGAGGTCTCTTTAGTTCATCTTTAGATCGCTGGAACATTTCGGTGGAATACTCATTGTCAACATTCTTAGCATAGTCAATGTGCTTAGTTTGCTCCTCAACCGACAAAGGCTCTCTTGTATCTCTCGCATAACATATAATCTTCACAAGGGTATTTAACTGGTCCTTCTATTTTAAATTAAAAAAAAAACAATTAATAAATTGATTCGTTAATGTAATCTTAAGACAATAAAAGCAACTCTAAAATACTTACAAAATTCTTAAGACTTGTTGTTGTGCCTTTCGCATTGTTCTTCCTCTTACGAGTCGGTTGTTCAACAATTTATTCCCTAATCACAGTAGGACGAGAAAAACCCAAGTACCAAGGCATGTAATTCTCATGATCTTCATGACCTTCGGCCACCTCGTCCAAGACTCATGTATCGATTTTATGGTCACGTCTTTGGACCCAATAAGAAATCTCTGGTGGTGGATCATAAACGACGTCAATGGTTTTTATGGACGTGCTACGCTCATTCCTTAGAACTTTATAGAATAGTTCATCACCTGGATGGGGAATTTCTTGGACGTAAACCACTTGTCGCATTATCCGATGTGGATCGTACACTGAAAATCCTTGGGGGTAAAACAAGGGACCGTAGTAAAATGCAACATCATTTCTCCTTACGAGTATTCTGTCATTTCTATCTTCTCGATACAGATCGAATATTACCTCATCTGCAGTCATTTTATCTAAGGCAACTCACATGTTGATAAGCTTCTGAGGCATAACCTTCTCCCGAGCACCAGTAAAAGTGTATCGACGTCCTCTTGGCTTGTGCTTTGTAAGACTAGTGTTGAATTTATGTTGGGTTGGCTTTCACAAAAGAAGGGAATTGCTCATATATCCAAACCTATGCAAACACAAACTTTAGTAAGAATCTTATCTTATAAGAATTTTGCAAGTATAAACGATTTTGACAATAGAATTACCTGGAAGAGACTTTGATTTCCGTTAACCTGCATAGTGGGTGCCCTCGAAGCCTTTGTCAACTCTGCATTCAAGAAGCCAACCATCGCAGTACCCCAAGAATACATATCAAAGGGATGTGATTGTTGAAGATACTTATCGTCGACCAAGCTTCTGAAACTGTCGGGGAAGATACAGTTGGCCAGGACGTATAGCAAATAAGCTTACGCATTAGCATTGATTCGCACCAAGTCCACACTTCCTTCCTTATCATATATTTCCTGGATCCCAGAGTATGTGTCCCTCAACTCCTTCAGACTTAACTTCTTGCTTCTATAACCATCATTCATCACAAACATAGACTCTGAATGCTTCTCATCTAAACCGAAAAATATCTTTGTGAGATTCTCCCAATAAATGTCCTCATCGTATCCATCTTGGATGGCTTTTACCTCAACCTCAAGGCCTAGAATTTTATGAGCATCATCGGAGTTACCTCCATCTCACCGAATGCGAATAACATTGTATTAGTATATCCATAGAACCTTTCACAGATGCAGATATTGTCATATTCAACAACCAAATTATTCACCGCAGGACACATCCCTGGAGTTCTTGAAATCTCTTTCACCTCGTCACATTGCATGTTAAAGAAGGATCACATTCTTATGATCCTAAATACCAAAAACACAAAATTAAAAGAAATACAAACATTCGAAATAAATTTAAAGTATAGTGTCTTAAAAAAAAGTGAGATTGAGACTACTTGCGAGAGTAGAATAGATTTCATATGCCCATGAGTCTTTTTATCCAAAAAGAACATATCCACCATCTTCTGGTAACCCTAATGGAGGCTCACCATCTTTTTGTTGCTTCTTCAAGTGAGGGGAGGAATGTGGGAATCATATGGTTTATTGATAACCCTCTTCTTCTTTCCGGTTGCAGTTGAAGCTTGAGGTTGTTGTTCAACCCCAACACCTTTTGCTTGACCATTAAATTTTTATTATCCACCTTCTTTATCCTCTTCAACAATTTCACCTTGTCCATCATTATCTTTATCTCCATTAGTGTTATCACCGTCATCATTACCTTCTCCAACAGGTGCCATGTCTTGATCATTATCATCATCGTTATCTCCTCCAGCACCCGGAGTTCCTTCAACATCATCATGATTATTACCTCTTCTACCATATGGAATTGATTGGTCTTCATCTGGAGTTTAATCTGAATCACTTGGTTCCGGTGGTAGTTGGGAATCATTCCATTCACGGATCTAGAGCGTTCCCGGCTTAACGAATCCCCCTCGATGCGTTGCAGTCAAGATTTTGTCACCAACATGAGGAGGTTTTGAAGGAGGAGTAATAAGTTTCTTCTTTCCTTGCTTGACCTTTTGCTTCCTAAACAAGAACAATGAAAATATTTTTCAACTAGTCGTCAGGGTCAATATTCGAACAAGAAAAATACTAAGTAACAAATAGGCTTAGTCGTCGGGGACAATAAAAATATTAGGTGTCGGCTAAACCGTAGTCGTCACCTTAGCAAAAAAAAAATAGTAACTACGGATAACAAAAACGTACACAGAGAAACTGGATTTTGGCCAACAATTAGCTGGCAAGGTCTATAATCTATACAATGCCGACTAATAAATAGTCGGTAGGGTTGTATTCTAAAAACATGCCTGCTAATAACTGTATGGGACTCGAGAATAGTCGACAAGTTACAAATTTCAAGAAAGAACGACTAATAAAACTATGTATAGTAGGCCAGGTTTTAAGGTTGAATACAATGACGAATATGTAAATGGCACTTCTAGATATGAAAATCCGGCATGATATTCAACCTAGGAAGATAACGACTACTCCTAGATATGAAAGGTCGGCAAGGTCGTTCATCAGAAAACCTACCGGCTAAGTAACTGCAGATTCACAAATTCGATTTTTCTTACCTAATTTGACATGAAAACATAAAATTGAAGTACTGGAGTGAGTTTAAGTAGGCCCTTACTTTCTCAATCGCGTCATTTCTTCGATTTCAGCAGTTTCAGTGATTTCTCCTTCATTTTGTATTCCGTTTGTATTGAATTACTTTTCCAACTCCAGGGTCTTCAGTACCAGGTCTTCTAGAAGTGTTTTTTATATGATTCAGATTATGCATTTTTGAAGAGATTAATCGACGGGGGAATTTTCGAATCGACGATTACGACGAATTAATTGACGAGTTTTCAATCAGTTTTGATGAAAGGGGACCAATTTTAGCCGGTATGGTAGAGGAGAAGAGGGAAGAGGAGAAGATGAAATGAAATTGAAATGAGAAGATGAGTTAGGTCTAGCTTTAATCATAACGCGAAAGGATAGTTTTGTAACTTCACCCATTATGACACCCCTTTAGCCCTTAAGAAGAGTCTACTTAAAATCAGATATACCGCAATTAATCTGGATATACCCCAATCTGGACAGGTTATTTAAACGGAAAATGGGTCATTTGTCCAAATATTTTTAAAACATGGTTTAAATGGACGAGTGAAAATTAGTATGGGTGAAATGGACACCAAAAAAATAGAAAGGATGAAACTGGATTCATCCTGACTTAAACTTAAAAAATAGCAAGGATGAAACTGGATGCATCCTGATGTAAATTAAAAATAAGAAAAAGTATTTAAAAATGGGTAGGGTGAAATTGTTTACGTCCTGACTATTTTTATATTTTTGTTTATTTAAACAGTATCAAAATTTAAATTTTCTTTTCATCAAAAAATTGTTGATTTTGGTCCTTTTAACCAATTTTATGTTACCTAAACGTGTAAAGAAGTTAATTTTATAGAAAGGCGTAACAACCTTACGGTGTTACATTCAAAATAAAAAATCGTAACACACATTTCAACACGACACAATTTTCAATTTTATCTTTACCTCCAATAATTCCTCTGCATCATCACTACACGACATCATACATAACAAGCAAGAACAATATAAAAAGTAACATAGATATGGTCTCGCATGTCAAAAAATAGTAACACAATTTTAAATTTTATCTTTACCTCCAATAATTACTCTGCATCACTGCATCAATGTTCACACATATTTTAAATTAAATTTTATCTTTACCTCTAATAATTTCTCTGCATCAATGTTCACATAATTTAAATAACCATAAGAACGGTAATAGAATCCCTTTAATTTGGAAGGCTTTTGTTAATTTATCTAACTGTATACATGTTAAAATTTAATAAATAATTATTTTAGTTCACTAGAAATTATGTTTTTAAATAATACACTTATTGAAATACGGTGAACTTAAATAAATCATGATTTATAAAGGGGGAAATGAGTGGGGAAGTGTGTAATTATTGTGCACTTGTTATCGAAAACTAAATGTCGTACTAGGCGTCCCAAGATTTCTGGTTGACGTGCAACAATCACCCAGGCTCTAAAGATTGCAATATTTTTCTGTGCAAAATAAAAAATCATAATTATTAAAAAAAAAATCTTCAAAACTTTAACAGGGTAAGCACATTTTGGAGGGAAAACTCTATAATTGGGACAACTAATATAGACAAGAGTTGGGACGATCAATCCCGATGTTTGATAATTTTCATCTTCACCCATTACCAATCCTAATGCTAAAATCATTTCCTCTAAACCATTAAGATTGTGATTGTAACAACCCAAATTTTGGGCCTGGGTTCCAAACCCAAATCCAAACCCAAAATCCAAGATGCTACCTTTAATAACAGGCCCTGACTTCCACACTTGGCCCAAGTCCAAACAACTAATTCTTTGTCTAATCTTTATTTATGTTCAATTCAGAAATTCTGTTGCAGCGGACATATAAAAATTCTTTTAAGAAAATCTAACCGTTAGATTGACGTGATTTTTAATTTACATAAACCCTAAAGAAATGTAATTTATCCTAAAAATTAATTTCACCGTTAAAAGTTCCGTATTTAATCCAAAAGAGTTACGTTTTTAAGGAGGAGTCATAAAATAGAAACAGACACCAGGTAATTCAAGGAATATTTCGGACGTAAATACGAATCCATAAATTATTATAATTATATATTCTGAATCATAACTTATCATATTTCCAATCATAAAATTTCTATAATTTGTAGTTTATCTTAAAGACCTTTTGACCATAGTCAAACGAGTAGTTGACCTGTACTGCAGAAACGTAAAACAGTGATGGTTCGTTTTACAAAAATCATATCAATTCATTCACAACGTCAAATTAGCTTTGACCTACCATTATGAAAAGATAAAAGAACCATCTTCAAGTTTACAGAAGACACGAAAGTCTAAAACATAACGTAGAATATTTTGAAAAATAGATAAAATTCAGTACAACTGAATCTGACAGAAAACGTCTGAGTTTTGTACAGTGAAAACAACTGATAAAAAAAATACTTCTGGAACTCAGAAAATTCTAAAATTTTTATACGTGCATATTGAAAGAGTTTTACATATACGACGAAAAAATGAAACAAAAAAAAATATTATCTACTAATTATTATGGACAGTCAAACAGATCTGATCCAGAAATTTCCATTATTCAATCAAATAGAGTAGTCTAAACAAAACATTATTTTCATTGGTTATACGTTAACCCAATAATATCTAAAGTTTTAATAACCAATAAATAACTAATTAAATCATCTAAAAGAGTTGATGATATTTTATTACAATTCTCAATCATAAATCCTATGCAAACTACTACTAATAACACCAAAACCGATCTCTACGCTTTTCCGCCATTAGCTCCTTGTGGTGCCATAAAATCTGGAATTTTTTGTCATTAAACGACGTGAGTTGTGACACCCAGTAGGAAAAGAAGCAACAAAACATTTTATCAAACATTTTCAATTCTTTCTAAAACAACTAACATGATTATCAGCATCACAACCACATGGAAACACCACATCCATAAGAACAATCAAATCAATCAATCAAATCCGCTCGCCCCAGGGAGCCCCACGTGGGTTTAGGGAACAAAACCATTCCCAAGGATATCTCGTATCCCATCAAAGTTGTTTTTAAGAATCACAATCTATGGACCGCAGCCCAACATACATAATCATACTCACAACATCGATTATCATTCATAAATGAATCAAAACTTACAAAATAAAATTATTTAAAAGAAACTTAAATAAAAAGAAGGTTTTTGATTGTGTTGCGCCTACCTCAAACGCTAGCAATAATCCTTAGGAAGAACAGTAATGAGATCAATAATCAACTAATATCAAGGCCGCTCCAATTCTACGAACTAATCACCGCCGTATTATTTTTTTTTTTTTTTTCTACTGGAAGAACTTTTTTTTTTTTTTTTGTTTCGTCTGGCTAGGAATAACAATGAGATGGAGAAACAAAGGTGCGGCTTGGTTTTTATCTCTTTTTTTTTTTTTTTTATTCATGCCCTAAACCTAACAGGAAACTAATTTAACCTAATTAAACTCTTCTCCTGATCGGCACCAAGTTGAGTATACATGGCCCAAATTCAAATTGGGCCCAATTAGCCAAACAACCTACTCACTATTGTTGGGCCCTCTTATATGAACTAAACACCTACTATTAATATTGTTGGGCCCTCTATAAAACACCTACTAATAATATTGTTGGGCCCTCTTATATGAAACTAAACATCTACTAGTTAATGTCAAGTTTCTTTCTTTTTTTTTTTTTTTTTTTTTTACAAAATACCCTTTTTATAAACGACGGAAATAGCCTTGAAATTGGGACGGGTTTTACAACTCTATTCCCCTTAAAAGAAATTTCGTCACGAAATTTAGAGGTTACCTTAGAAAAGTTCAGGATATTTGCTCCGCATTTCGGGCTCTAATTCCCATGTCGCTTCCTCAAACCTGGCGGCGTTGCCACTGCACCTTAACCATAGGGATGGTCTTAGTGCGAAGCACATGCTCCTTAAAATCCAAAATTCGACCGGTCTCTCCACGTACGTAGCATCCTCTTGAATCTCCAAATCTTCCCAGGCAATAATATGTGAAGGGTCAATAACATAAGACGGATCTCTCTCGTATTTCCGCAACATTGACACGTGGAAAGTGTCGTGAACGTGCCCAATTCGCTGAGGTAACTCCAACTGATAAGCAGCTGCACCCACACGTCGAATAATTTGAAAAGGTCCAATGTAACGTGGTGATAACTTTCCTTTCTTGCCAAAACGCTTAATACCTCTCTTCGGGCTCACTTTGAGCAACACCAAGTCACCCTCGGTAAACTCTAGAGGTCGACGTCTCTTGTCTGCATAACTCTTCTGACGACTCTGAGCTGTCATTAGCCTCCGTCGGATTAACTGAACCTTCTCAGTCGTCTCTCGTACCAAATCCGGTCCGAAAATGTTACGTTCGCCGATCTCGGTCCAACACACTGGTGATCTACAAGGTCGTCCATACAATGCTTCAAAAGGTGCCATACCGATGCTAGCCTGATGACTATTGTTATAAGAAAACTCTACTAATGGCAAGTTCTCACTCCAACTTCCCTTGAAATCCAAGGCACAAGCTCTTAACATATCCTCTACAATCTGAATTACCCGTTCAGACTGCCCGTCGGTCTGGGGGATAGAAGTAAAGGTGAAACACGTGTACCTAACGCCTTCTGTAAACTCTGCCAAAACTGAGAAGTAAAACGAGGATCTCTGTCAGATACAATTGACACCGGTGTACCGTGCAACCTTATTATCTCGTGGATATACCTCTGACTTAACGTGGCTAACGTATCAGTCTTCTTGATTGCTAAAAAGTGCGCCGACTTGGTAAGTCTATCAACAATAACCCATATAGTATCCTTACCATATGCAGTTCTGGGTAATCCCATGATAAAATCCATAGTGATGTGTTCCCATTTCCATTCTGAGATGGGCAATGGTTGAAGTAACCCTCCTGGTTTCCGATGATCAATCTTCACTTGTTGGCAAGTGAGACATCTCGACACATACAAGGCAACATCTTTCTTCATACCTTTCCACCAATATTGCCTTTTCATGTCATGGTACATCTTTGATCCTCCCGGATGAACACTAAATTTAGAATTGTGAGCCTGTTCTAGTACCTCCATCCTAATTTCATTGGCACACAAAGTTTTCCCATAAAACGAAATACACCATCAGTTTGAGTCCAACCTTCTGGAGTTTCTCCTTTCTCCATTTGAGCACGAATCGAAATCATCTCCCTATCAGTCTGTTGAGATTCTACAATCCGTTGTTGTAACTCTGGAACAACTATAGTATTGTAAATCATCTCGTCAGGGCCCAAGTCACCTTCCTCCATAAGTCTGCACAAATCCCAAGTATGAAGAGTCATACTTGCTACATTGGCCCTCGATTTTCGGCTAAGAGCATCTGCTACCACATTTGCCTTTCCTGGGTGATAATGGAAAGTATACGTGTAATCCTTAAGAAATTCCACCCAACGCCTCTGTCTCAGGTTCAAATCTCGTTGAGTAAAAATATACTGCAAGCTCTTATGGTCACAAAATATGTCTATCTTCTCACCATACAGATAATGTCTCCACAACTTCAGAGCGAACACAATAGCTGCTAACTCGAGGTCATGAGTTGTGTAATTCAACTCATGTGTCTTTAGTTGTTTTGAGGCATAAGCTACCACTTTCCTTCTTGCATAAGAACACATCCTAAACCCTTCAACGATGCATCGGAAAATATCACATAACCAATTCCGCTTACCGGTGTTGTCAAAACTGGTGCAGTAGTTAATTTCTCCTTGAGCATGGAGAAAGCCTTCTCACAATCATTATTCCACTCGAACTTGGAATCCTTTCGAGTCAACTTCGTCAGTGGTGAAGCAATACTTGAGAAGTCCTGAATGAATCGTCTATAGTAACCCGCTAAGCCTAGAAAGCTACGAATCTCAAACACGTTCTTTGGCCTTTCCCATTTGGTAACCGCTTCAACCTTAGCTGGGTCCACTTTGATTCCTTCTCTACATACCACGTGTCCCAAAAACTGAACTTCAGAAAGCCAGAAGTCGCATTTACTCAACTTAGCGTATAACTGATGAGATCTCAACAACTGCAATGTTAATCTCAAGTGTTCCTCGTGCTCTTCTCGTGACCGTGAATAGATAAGAATGTCATCTACAAATACCACTACAAATTTATCTAAGTACGGTCGAAAAATTCGATGCATAAGATCCATGAATGCCGCTGGAGCATTTGTAAGTCCAAATGGCATCACCACAAACTCGAAATGTCCAAATCGAGTTCGGAAAGCGGTTTTTGGAATATCTTCTTCCTTGATTCGGAGTTGATGATAAGCTGATCGCATATCAATTTTTGAGAAAAACTGAGAATCCTTCAACTGATCAAACAAATCCTCGATCCTAGGTAAGGGATACTTATTTTTCACTGTAACTTCGTTGAGTTTTCTATAATCGATGCACAATCTCAGCGAGTTATCCTTCTTCACAAAAAGGACTGGTGCACCCCAAGGTGACGTACTACCTCGAATAAAACCCTTAGCTTCCAACTCGAGTAGTTGCTTATCTAGTTCTTTTAACTCCATAGGTGCCATTCGATAAGGAGCCATCGAAATTGGCGAAGTACCAGGTTGAACTTCAATAGTGAAGTCCATTTCTCTTCTTGGGGGTAAACCTGGTAATTCCTCAGGGAAAACATCTTCAAACTCCTCTACCACTGGAATACCCATAGTAGAGACAGAATCTTGTTGCTCATCTCCTATCATCTCTAAGTGATAAAGAAAACCTCTAGAATGAGTCTGTCGGAAATGTCTTTCCGACAAGATAAGGGGAGACGCAAAACTACGAGTTCCGGTAAAGTGGACAACTGACCCTTCGTCCGAGTGAAGAGTCACACGTTTTTGAAAACAATCAAAAACAGCATGATGAGCAGATAACCAATCCATACCCAGGATTACATCATAACCAGACATATTCATCACAAAAAGGTCAATCAAAAACTCATGCTTAGCTATACGTACTACACACATTCGTGCCACGCGGTCAATACGTGCACTACTGCCTATCGCACTAGCTACGCCTAAGTACCCATCAAGTAATTCAGTTTTCAAACCCAATGACAAAACAAACGAAGAAGCAATAAACGAATGAGTAGCACCAGTATCAAACAATATCTTAGCCCAAGAATTGTAAACTAAGAATGTACCTTCAACAACTGAGTTATCCGGATCCTGACCAACATGTGCAATGTTGAACGCCTTAGGTTGCTGAGGGGGCTGTCGAGCTTGGTATTGTGGTGGATTGTTCTGAGGACGGTTCTGCTGATAACCTTGACGTTGGTTCTGAGGTATAAAGGGTTGTTGGTTCCTCTGAGAAATAAGTGCAGGACAGTTCCTCTTAAAATGTCCAGGTTGCTTGCAATGATAACACGAAGGTGCAGGAAGCTCCATATTCGGTCCATTTCCTTTCTTCTGGTATGGGTGGTTGTTATTTTTATTCTTGTTCTTATCCCCATTGTGACGTTCTCTAATTCGATTTGCCTCCTCAATGTCTCTCTCAGCAATCATCGCTCTTTCCACTATCTCATTATAAGAGGTAATCTTCAAAATAGACAACCTACCCTTAATTGAAGGTCTAAGTCCCTCCTGAAACTTAAAAGCCTTCAGCTCTTCATTCTCCACCAGATGAATAGCAAAACGAGAAAGTTCTTCAAACTTGGCTTGGTACTGTGCTACGGTCATATTTCTCTGAGTCAACTGCATAAACTCGATCATGCGTTGGTTTCGTGCAGTTTGTGGAAAGTACTTATTTAGGAAGGCGAGTCGAAATTCTACCCAGGTAAACAGACCGTCATTCCTAGAACGACGAGTCAAGTCCCACCAGCGAGTGGCCTCACCCTCAAGCTTAAAAACAGCAAGATCCAGCTTATCCTCGTCATTCACGCCTAATAGGGTGAATATTTTCTCAATCTTATCTATCCAATCTTCAGCGACCAGTGGATCAGGACTACCTTTAAAGGAATCGGGCTTTTGTTCACTAAACCTTCTAACTAACAAAGCTCGTTGATTAGGTGGTGGAGGAGGAGGAGGTGCATTCTGATTAAGATTCACTTGTTGTTGCATCGCTTGAGCAACAGCATTCAAAGCACGAACAACCTCACCGAAACCCTCATCATGTGGGGCGGCTAAACCATTCGTACGACGAGACATGTCCTGATTGAAGGACATTAAATTATAAGTAACACCGAGAGAATTATCTATGCAAAAGAAGTGTAACCTATTACGCATTCAAACAACAACAATCAACAGATACACGAACAATTTCACATTCAAGCATATAGACGTACCGACTTATTCAGAAACTAGCCTGCCCAAAGGATCAGACTAGCTCTGATACCAAACTGTAACAACCCAAATTTGGGCCTGGTTCCAACCCAAATCCAAACCCAAAATCCAAGATGCTACCTTAATACAGGCCCTGACTTCCACACTTGGCCCAAGTCCAAACGACTAATTCTTTGTCTAATCTTTATTTATGTTCAATTCAGAAATTCTGTTGCAGCGGACATATAAAAATTCTTTTAAGAAATCTAACCGTTAGATTGACGTGATTTTTAATTTACATAAACCCTAAAGAAATTAATTTATCAAAAATTAATTTCACCGTTAAAAGTTCCGTATTTAATCCAAAAGAGTTACGTTTTTAAGAGGAGTCATAAAATAGAAACAGACACCAGGTAATTCAAGGAATATTTCGGACGTAAATACGAATCCATAAATTATTATAATTATATATTCTGAATCCTAACTTATCATTTCCAATCATAAAATTTCTATTTTTAGTTTATCTTAAAGACCTTTTGACCATAGTCAAACGAGTAGTTGACCTGTACTGCAGAAACGTAAAACAGTGATGGTTCGTTTTACAAAAATCATATCAATTCATTCACAACGTCAAATTAGCTTTGACCTACCATGATGAAAAGATAAAAGAACCATTTCAAGTTTACAGAAGACACGAAAGCTAAAACATAACGTAGAATATTTGAAAAATAGATAAAATTCAGTACAGCTGAATCTGACAGAAAACGTCTGATTTGTACAGTGAAAACAACTGATAAAAAATACTTCTGGAACTCAGAAAATTCTAAAATTTTTATATGTGCATATTGAAAGAGTTTTACATATACGACGAAAAAATGAAAAAAAAAAATATTATCTACTAATTATTATGGACAGTCAAACAGATCTGATCCAGAAATTTCCATTATTCAATCAAATAGAGTAGTCTAAACAAACATTATTTTCATTGGTTATACGTTAACCCAATAATATCTAAAGTTTAATAACCAATAAATAACTAATTAAATCATCTAAAAGAGTTGATGATATTTTATTACAATTCTCAATCATAAATCCTATGCAAACTACTACTAATAACACCAAAACCGATCTCTACGCTTTTCCGCCATTACTCCTTGTGGTGCCATAAAATCTGGAATTTTTTGTCATTAAACGACGTGAGTTGTGACACCCAGTAGGAAAAGAAGCAACAAAACATTTTATCAAACATTTTCAATTCTTTTTAAAACAACTAACATGTTATAGCATCACAACCACATGGAAACACCACATCCATAAGAACAATCAAATCAATCAATCAAATCCGCTCGCCCCAGGGAGCCCCACGTGGGTTTAGGGAACAAAACCGTTCCCAAGGATATCTCGTATCCCATCAAGTTGTTTTTAAGAATCACAATCTATGGACCGCAGCCCAACATACATAATCATACTCACAACATCGATTATCATTCATATATGAATCAAAACTTACAAAATAAAATTAATTAAAAGAAACTTAAATAAAAAGAAGGTTTTTGATTGTGTTGCGCCTACCTCAAACGCTAGCAATAATCCTTAGGAAGAACAGTAATGAGATCAATAATCAACTAATATCAAGGCCGCTCCAATTCTACGAACTAATCACCGCCGTATTATTTTTTTTTTTGTTTCTACTGGAAGAACTTTTTTTTTTTTTTGTTTCGTCTGGCTAGGAATAACAATGAGATGGAGAAACAAAGGTGCGGCTTGGTTTTTATCTCTTTTTTTTTTTTTTTTTTTATTCATGCCCTAAACCTAACAGGAAACTAATTTAACCTAATTAAACTCTTCTCCTGATCGGCACCAAGTTGAGTATACATGGCCCAAATTCAAATTGGGCCCAATTAGCCAAACAACCTACTCACTATTGTTAGGCCCTCTTATATGAACTAAACACCTACTATTAATATTGTTGGGCCCTCTTATATGAACTAAACACCTACTAATAATATTGTTGGGCCCTCTTATATGAAACTAAACATCTACTAGTTAATGTCAAGTTTCTTTCTTTTTTTTTTTTTTTTTTTTACAAAATACCCTTTTTATAAACGACGGAAATAGCCTTGAAATTGGGACGGGTTTTACAGTGATTCGTCATGTCCCATATTTGAAACAGCCCTTGTGTATTGTTTGGAAAATGAAGACAAAAAAGACATTAAAGTTGCATGAGACAATTTTATTTGGAGACAAAAAAAATAGATGTAAGAGACAAGATAAAATGGACTTTTTTTTTTTGATGTAAAAATTCATATATTAAAGCTAGCAAATGTAATACAACATATTTAAATAATTATTTTTATCAAACGAGTTAGAATCTACGCTAGACTTGTGAACTCGTTGGTTTAGGTTTTCTGACATGTGTTGTAGCCTTTTAATTCTTGCCTCTTTGGCAATGTAATCCGCTGCATTGTTGTTCTTTCTCTTTATAAATTTCACTTTAGCTTGAGGTAAATCTTCCAAGATTAGCCTTATTTCCTGCAAGACATTTTCTGCAGACCACGGAAATTCTGAGGTAACCTTGGTTAAGTTGTCTGCCAAGGTTCAGTTACAATAACCACACTTGAATGAATACAATTCTATTTTCAAGTAAATATTAAACCAGGAGGATAAGAAAAAAATACGATATTACAGTTCCATTTTCAAGTAGATATTAAACTAGGAGGATAAGAAAATAAATACTAAACTAATTTATGCTAATAATCAAGTCTAAAATGATATATTGACCGAGTAAAGGATAAGAAAACTGTATGGCACAGAAACTCATGATTATTTTTATCTATATAGGATAAATTCTCTGGCTTTCTCCCTGGTATTTTACGGACAGTCTTATTAGTATCTTCTTTTAATTGTTTGAATCTCTTGGATATCAAATCTTTTTTTATTAGCCTGTTTATATTTATATATATATATATAAAAAAAAAGCATTCAAAACTCATCACCCGTCTGTAGACTCTGTACCCGTTTTCCTTCCCATTCCCTAGCCCAAATGTCATATTCAAAAGGGTAAGGAAAAAAAAAATCTTTGTTTGTCTTCTAGAACGACTCGACCTTGCATCCACTTTCACTGCTCTATGATTGAGACTAAAAGCAATTCAAAGTAGAAAAGAAAATAATATAATTTATCAAGTTTTTTGACTTCTTTGGCTAGTTTGGGACTGTTGTGATTATTTTGGGCCTCCGACTATAAGACAAAAATAAATATTGTGAAGTAAAATGGGATAACTCCTTATCCAACTATTTAACTTAATGGCAAAACTATCCCTGATTAATTAACACTAATTTGGATGATTATATGATGTTTAGTCAAGTTATCCCTGAAATTAACTATCATTAATTCATCGTCAAAACTTGAATTTTTTTTTAATTATTTTCTAAAAAACTCATTCCAGAATGGATCGATGTTAGTGCAGTTGTAAACCGATTCTGGATAGAGTTATTTTGATTGACGAAGTAAACCGAGAATCGGGTTTTTGTCAGTACCCACATAAACCGATTGCTAAAATTGGTGTTTACGGATGTCCACATAATCCGATTGTACATTGATTTCAAAAATAAAATATTCTTAACATAGTTTAGGAAATTAGCGCATTACATATATAGGATTCAGTATGGCAATTCTAGAATTTGAAACATCAAATGTTCGTTAATGAACCTCCGAGCACGTCGTTATAATGTCGCATATTCTTTGTGGTGAATGAACTTAGTTTCCCCATTACGAATTCTCCATAGACCATTGAAACGTTCCAGCTGAAATTCAATGAATTCTTAAATGTTAGTATGCGAACTTTTAACGATGACATAAGTATAAATATTATCGGATTACTCACTTTTTCCCAAAGAGGAGCTTGTGGATGATGTTGGTACACCATTTTTCTAACTTTAACGTACTCTCGCGTTGCACTTTTTATGTAGTTGAATCGAAATTTCAAGTCTCTCCATTTGCGGTTATTGGGATTCGTCGTATGCTCGCAAAAGAACTCTTTAACTCTCTTCTAAAACATTGAATAGGGACGTTCAAGGAACGTATTAACAAACGATTTAACGAGACACAAATCTTCATACGGTTCCCATTCCATTTTCTAGGCTAAGTGTGTGATGTGGGAGTGGCTCCAAAAGTTTTTCCTTATATAGAGGAAGACTCGACGACTATTTTTTTCGAATTCAATTCACACAATCGGATTTTAAGGATGTCCACACAGACCGATTGTGTCACTGCAAAATCATATAAAATATGTATCTCAAGAATTAGAGATTTTAATATTGCACATGTAATCCGATTTTTAGAAGAAAAAAAGTTACAGAAAAGGTGTCACTTTTCCTTAGCAGAATCGGATTACATGGAGTGCCCAAATAGACCGATAATGAAGGTGTCAAAATATGCATCTCAACGATTCAATTTTAATAATGCACATTTAATCTGATTCTTGGCAAAAAGTTACAGAAAAATTGTCACTTTTCCTCACAGGAATCGGATTACATTATATGACCACATAGACCGATTCTAAAAGCGAAGCCTTGGAGAACTGCCAGAATCGGATTACATATAGGTAAATGTAAACCGATTCTGACTGAAAAACTCCCAAAATCCTGCATTTTTTGCACACACATTGTAGTTGGTTCTTTTGCCGCGTCTTCGACAAACACAAACAATTTTCAAAAGAAACCAGATTCAGTCATTCATAAACTAGGAATATAACCAAACATAATTCGAGAGTAAGTCTAAGACATAAGTTTTGACTCCATAATTATCCATAGGTAAAGACATAATTTTGAAAAATTCATTCATGAACATCCCCACCACGACCATGTCCACCACCACGAGCACTTCCACCTCGTCCTCGTTTAGCAGGTTGGGCGCTGCTCAATGCACCTTCATATTTCTTTTTTGTGGTGACTTTCTTCCTCTTTTCTTTGGCTCCTCCTCCCCCACCGCTTCCCCAAACTTTGCACCCGCTTCTACATCTTCGAGACTGTTCAATTCATCAATCAGCTTTTCATTGGCCTTAACATTTTTCCTTTTCCTGATTTCTAGCTTTGCTTGGGTTATCAAGAGCCCGACTCGGCTTCTCTGTTTCCATTTTAAACAACAAACATTCAACAAAAAATGTTAAAACCATTAACAAAACCGTATTTGAGTAAAAATATGCACCATGTATTCGAGAGCTTTAAGTTTTTACTCTATCTGGGGCCTCTCATCTACTCGTATCGATCGAGTATGCGAAACATTGAGGTACCATGGCATGTAACCCGGAATTGCATCATCATCTGTTCTCGATCGACCATCCATACGAAGTTCTTTGAACCTTCTGTCTTCCTAATGTTCACATGATGGTAAAGGGTGGTGAACATATCATTATCCAGTGACGCGCTTTTTTCTCATTGATTTTAAACTTCTTGTACTCCTTTGGGATTTTTTGTACGTAACCGAATTGTCTTGCGACTCTCGTCGGTTGTACATTACATATCCTCTTGGGTGAAACAAAGGCCCAAAATAATTTTGTTGCTCGGCACACCCAACCATCTTTTCTTTTCCTTTGGCCAAATCTTTAAGGGTCAAAGAAAACATTTTTCGTCGTCAAGTTGTCCAACTGGCATCTCAACTTCAGATAGTCCTCTTTTTGGGACTTCGGCTTACTGTTGTAGTTGTACATGTCTCCATAATACTTACGGTCCCATTCCTTGTTCAGAAAATCCATTTGAGAAAATATTGGGAATTGCAAATATATCCACCCCTGCAGCAAAGCCATATTCCCTCCGATTTGGTTCATTTCAGCCCTATAAGCATTTTTCAACTCGTTCAACGAGTGTGAAAGGATGGCAGTGCCCCAAGAATATTCGTGAATCTTGTCAAATGGTTGCAGCAGCTGAATAAATTTGGCGCTCACACGAGCACCAGAAACTTCGGGGAAGATAAAAGCTTCCAGGACGTAAAGGACATACACATTGGCCATGGCGATGATATGTTCCATGGTCACCTATTTTCCCTCAGAACGAAGCTTCTTTGTTCCCATGAAGTTGTCCCTCAGCTTCGAAAGATGGATTATCCTATGCTTTGCATTGCCTACTAGAATCTCTGATTTGTTTTTCTCCTCATCCCATTGGAACACATTCTTGGTGAACGCCTAAATCTTGTCCCACCCAAGCTCTTGCGCGCAACCTTCATGCTTCATGGCTTTACCTTTTGTCATATGGAGTTATCGTCATTTCGCCAAACAGAAGATGCAAAATATCCGTTTCCCCGTAATATCTCTCGGAAAAGGCGGAACAAAGAGGTTTGTCGTAACCAAGAACCAAATTTTCGACCGCAGGCACCAACCCGTATAATTTACTAGGTCGATTACTTCATTAACTTCTCCAGTGTTTGATTTTATTGCTTCCAGTGTCCAAGCCTTCATCATACTCACGGACATTCTCGGCTTCATACAACGAACAACATCCTTGTGATCCTATTAAAAAAAACAAATCCGATGGACAATAATCAAAAAGCTACATGGATAATAAGTTTTATGTTACATAGCATAAGGTTTTGGTAGTTACTATGTTATGGAAGACGACCGCGGCCTAAGTCTCTTTGTACCCACATAAAAACTTCCATCCATCACCGGGTAACCGTAAACGGGATCCTTTAGGCCGCGAGGAAACATCTTCAGCGGGTCAGGCATGTGGTCCCCTCTCTTCTTCTTTGGACCATCTTTCTTACTATCTGACTTACCTTGTTCTTTAACGTCTCCTCCTTGGACTTGTTGTTGAACATATCCTCCTTAGACTTGTTCTTGAACTTCTCCTATCTCTTCATCAACTTCATTGTCACTTTCTTCTTCATCAAATTTATTCTCATTTTCTTCTTCATCACTTTCATTCTCACTTTCTTCTTCATCACTTTCACTCTCACTTTCTTCTTCATCACCTTCCTTTCCACCAATTTCTTCTTCACCACCTTCCTTGCCACCAATTTCTTATTCATTGACCTCCTTCCCACCACTTTCTTCCTCAAAAACTTCTCTTTCACCACCACTTTCTTCAGTAGTTGTAGCAGAATCAGATTCTTCTTGTGTTGGTTGATGAAAAACGGGGGTCTAACAACCACACCCAATATTTCGCTTAGCAATCTATATGGACAAACTCCAATATACTTTTAAGAGAATCAACTAGACAGTTAGACTCAATCTTAAGAAAAGTATATCAAAGAGTTTATAGCTCAATTTATCAATTCAATCCGCAATCAAACAAATATGAATGTGCGATCCCGATTGAATAATGAGAAATAACTTGAACGGTACCAAAGACCAATGTTCAAGTGTCAACCAATTTATATTAACAACCAAAGGTTGTAATATCTAATTGATTGATCTTACGCACAACCTGTGATATTTTTATTATATAAACAAATATAATGCGGAAAAGAAATAACAGAGACACCAAAATTTTTGTTAACGAGGAAACCGCAAATGCAGAAAGACCCCGGGACCTATTCCAGATTTGAACACACTGTATTAAGTCGCTACAGATACTAGCCTACTCCAAGTTAACTTCGGACTGGAATGTATTTGAGCCCTAACCAATCTCACACTGATCAAGGTACAATCACGTTTCTTACGCCTCTTGAACCACACCGGATTCTGCGCACTTGATTCCCTTAGCTGATGTCACCCACAACTAAGAGTTGCTACGACCCAAAGTCGAGGACTTGAGAAATAAATCTGTATCACACAGAAAAGTCTTTTGGATAGATAAATCAGTCTCCCACAGAGTGTTCAACTTTTTGCACCCCTCTAAAACCGGGGTGCACATTCCTCCGCTCCCTATTGGAGAAATTTCACCCTTGAAATCGATAGCTATTATTGATTTTACTAAATTCTTTGCATGAAAACATAAATATATCAAACTGGTTTGGGTTTTTCTTTTGGATCTTTGAGGAAAAATTCTACGGTTAAATATTTAGGGAAAAATAATTACTGAAATAAAATGGAAATTTAGTGTCAAGGTCTATTTGAACTTTTCAGTTAGTGCATGAAATTAAACCAGTTGGGAATCTAATGATCGAGAGTAAGCCTAGTTGATATTTTTCAATTAGGGCATGGAATTTAGCCACTGGGAATATAAGGATCCACTAAAAGTGTAAGACTATTTCAGTTTTCAGATCATCGAATTCGACCTGATTATATGTATACCTATCGCCACTGTCACTGTGTCAATATGATCATCAACATAATAAAAAGCTAATTCAAAACACGGATTTGATTATAACATTGCATAAAAGTTCTTAAGTTCTCATGAATTTTAATTAGAACATTGCATAAACGTTTTTAAGTTTTCATGAATTTTTTCCTGGGAACGTAAAGTCACCTCAAATATTGAAGACATTAATCGAACGAGAAGAAGAGGGCGGAGAGAGAAGTGGAAAGGGAAAGAGAAGAATTAAAATGAATAGAAATATGAAAACCGCTGGTTTTCTAACCAATTAACTCCTCCAATAGGGAGGGGAGGAATGTGCACCGTGGTTTTAGAGGAGTGCACAAATTTGCACTCCTCCCACGGATATACCTACGAGTTTTGATCCGTCTTTTGATAAATCAAGGTGAACAGGAACCAATTGATAAACCGGACTTATATTCCCGAAGAACAGCCTAGTATTATCAATCACCTCACAATAATCTTAATCGATTAACAAAACAAGATATTGTGGAATCAAAAACGATGAGACGAAGATGTTTGTGACTACTTTTGAATCTTGCCTATCGGAGATAAATCTCGAGAAAATCTTAAAGAAGATAGTACTCAATCACAATAGAAAATAGCAAGATCATAACACGCAACTACAGAGAAAATAGTTGGGTCTGGCTTCACAATCCCAATGAAGTCTTTAATTCGTCAACCTACAGGGTTTCGTGAAAAACCTAAAGTTAAAGGAGAATCGATTCTAGTCGCAACTAGTATCACACATGAGGTGTGAGAATTAGGTTTCCCAGTTGCTAGAGTTTTCCTTTATGTAGTCTTAAAATCAGGGTTTGCAATCAATGTTACCTTGGTAATAACACATTCAATATTCACTGTTAGATAAAAACCTAATTAGATTTAAGCTAATAACTTTCAACCGTTAGATCGAACTTAGCTTGTTATACACAATTAAATGTACCAACATTTAAGTAAAGGTAACCGTATCTAAACGTGTACACTTAGTTGGTTCAACAATATTTAACCGAGGTTAGCTATATGAGCACTTTCATATTAACCTAATTCATCTTTATCATAACTAGTTCAAATGACTCAAATGAAACTAGTTAGAGAGTTGTTCAATTATTTATATTCTCATAGAAGAATACAAGACACAATTGAAGCAAAATCGATTTTGATTCACTTGAATCATTTCATGAACATTATAGCCGCGGTTTGCAAAAGATTGCATTCCTTAATTTATAAATATATTAATTCATGAAAAAATCGATTTTAGAACATAACCTACTCAAGTATGCAAACGAGTATGCATACTTAAGTATCCGGACAGAGTTTGGGTTTCGCCAGTACGCAAACGGGTACGCATACTAGTACTCTTCCAAACTCCAGCAGAAATTCACGGAACCTGAACTTCCTCCAGTACGCGTACGGGTACGCATACTTATCTCGGAATTCCATAACCCACGAGTACGCGTACGGGTACGCATAACATGGTTCACGAATTTGGACATTACACAAATGTGAATACACACACTATGTTTATATCCAATCATGGTTTATGTTCTAAACCCTCATTTCAATTATTGAAACATTCTTAGAAGATGACAATAGTTGTCTCACACAAACTATTAGATTCGAAGCAATTTTCAAGTGATCGAGTGATCAATACGAAACATTCTGAGTCTACACCAAATGATCGTCTCACACAAATCATGTAAGATGTTACAATGAGATTTTCACATGATCATCTTTTGACTTGCGTCAAGAATTAAAAGATGAACTTGGTTAAAGCGAAAGCTTACCAACACATATTTCGAGAAATAGATAAGTAAGATAAACTCGGCTCGAAATATCAAATGTGTATAATTGAAGTCTATATAGCAATACGACTTTTGTCTCAAAATAGGAGATAGAGTAGATAGACTTTTGAGTGATAGATGAGAGTTCAAGTCTCCACATGCCTTTTGTTGATGAAGTTCCACAAGTTCCCTTGAGTAGTTCTTCCACTACACCAAAACACCCAATTTGTAGCGTTTATAAACGTTGGCCCTCCCCTCACTCTCTTTTGCTCAAATGGCCTTTGGCTTAAAACTCAATTTAAAAAAAATTTAACCCATTTTATTGAAATGACTCTTAAAAAAGAAGGAGGGCCATTCGGATAAAGATGTTTGACGATGTTATCAAATGATAAACTATATCCTTTAAGGGTATAATGGTCATGCCAACTTAAACATAACATGTCTCACAAATCATACGTAAGAATTCGACAAATTTTATATATTTGGAAAGCTTTTTGAAAGACCTACACAACGAGTGTAAATACAACTATCAAATTTTCATTTCACGAAATTTTTTATTCTCTAAATATTTTTTAAAAATTTCTTCATATTTTATAGTGTGCAAACAATATGCACACTGATTTTATGTGCAGGAAATATACACACTGATTTCTGTACATAATTTTGTAAATTTTCTTCATATTTTATAGTGTGCAAGTAATATGCACACTAATTTTTGTAAATATTTTTTTAAAATTTTCTTCATATTTTATAGTGTGCAGGCAATATGCACACTGATTTTTATGTGCAGGCAATATGCACACCGGTTATTTTGTTAATCCTACTTCCTATAATATTCCAGGCCACTGGAATAATTTGCAAATTTTATTAAATAACCTTGGGGCCAAAAGAGTAAGATCCATAATTTCCAGGGTCATAAGAATTCAAATGAACAACTCATCTAATTTGGGACGGAGGGAGTATTAAGTTGGGTTTGGTACTGTTTTTATTTTTCCAAAAGCACTTTCAAAACCTATATATGTCACTAATTACTTAAATTAGTGTTTGGTAAGAAAAAACGAAAGTACTTTTTATCTAAAGCACTTCCCAAATTCCTCAACTTTTAAAAGCTAAGGAGGAGTAGCTTTTAAAAGTTACAAAAGCATAAGCCGTGGTCTCAACTAAAATAATTTTTTTGTTCATTTTTATCCATACTTTATTTTATAAATAACAAAATTTACCCTTAAATTTATATATACAATCAATTTTTTATTTCTTATAATATTTTATTCTTTAAATATTATAATTTTTTATTTTCAAACTCCATTTCTTTTAATTTGTCACTAATAGAATAAAAATAAAAATAAAAATTATATAATTAATTACTTTTAGTTTGATTTTTTGTTTGAAAATTATATGTATATATATAAGTGGTTAAGTAAGGTAAGCTTTTTTAACAATCATAATGAAAATGACAATTAGTAAATGGGATATTTAATGTTTGGTACCCGTTAAATGTTCAACACACTGCTTTGATACCCAACATTTAAAAAAATTAAGGGTTGATACCTGAATCCGTGAGAGACTGTTAGGTCAAACCCACGATTTATAAAGGCTAATATCAAATTACTAGGGGTTGATACCATCTCAAGATCTTAAACGATCCTGACCGTTGGATCGGCTAAATGGTATCAGCCCCCAGTAATACTAGTATCAGCCTTTATAAATCATGGTCAAACCATTGACTAAATTAAAATATAATTATTTCTAATAACAAAATAATTATCTTAAAAAATCCCAAAACACACCTTTAATCAGACGGTTCTAGGAAAAGATGCTAAATGAACGGTATGAGATTCTTCTCCTACCTCCAGATTCATTGCTATGAGAAACACTATCTCATCCTCTTTATCCTCAAACATCACCAGATGGACGGCCACCACTTTATCACCGTATCCCCCGCACGAGTTTCTTCTTTGAGAAAAATATCGTTTGGTCCTTTTTTAGGTGGGCCCATGTCTGTTTAGTCCTTTGGTCAAATGCCTTTACTGTTTGGTCCATAATTAAAAAAAAAAACCAAACAGACAATAATACCTTTACCTTAACTGTTAGAGCCTTCAACCCACGATCTCCTAAAAACGCGTCAACTGTCTCTCTCCTTCTTTTCAGTTTCATTTTCAGAGAACCACAACTTCTTCGTCTTCTTCACTCCAAAACCCAGAGAACGAACATCATCAAAACCAAGAATCCACCAAAATAAGTCGAAATCATTTCAACTTTCGCAAATCAAAATCAAGAACAGTCTTCAAAATCAGAAAACCAAACCCAGAAAATCGAAAAACCCTAGAAAAATTGAAGAAATCAAAACCCTAAATGGGTAAATCGAAGAGGAAATTAGTAGTAGACACATCTTCAGACGAAGAAGTTGAAGAAAGAGATAGCCAAATAGTTGTTTTTGAAGGAGATAGTCAAGCAGAAGAAGAACCAGTGACAAAGAAATCAAGAGTAAAGAAAGCAACGAAAGGTAAAAACACTAATTCGAAGTTGATTTTTGATCTTCTGAAGTTTAATTTTGATCTGTTTGTTGTTGATTCAGTTTGTATTCCAATTTTTCCGCTGTCTGCATGTTTCTCCTTTGGTGTTTGCTGGACTTCATTTCTAGAATGAAGTCTAGAAAAATTGTGCTAAGTCCATGTTTCTCTTTTGGTTTTTGTTGGATTTCATTTCTAGAATGAAGTCTAGAAAAATTGTACTAAGTCCATGTTTCTTCTATGATGTTTGTCGGACTTCATTTCTAGAAATGAAGTCTAGAGAAATTATGTTAAGTCCATGTTTCTCCTTTGATGTTTGCCGGATTTCATTTCTAGAAATGAATTCTAGAAAAATTGTACTAAGTCCATGTTTCTCCTTTGGTGTTTGCTGGACTTCATTTTTAGAATGAAGTCTATAAAAATTGTGCTAAATCCATGTTTCTCCTTTGGTGTTTGCGGGACTTCATTTCTAGAATGAAGTCTAGAAAATTGTACTGAGTCCATGTTTCTCCTTTGGTGTTTGCCGGAATTCATTTCTAGAATGTAGAAGAAAAATTATACTGAGTCCATGTTTCTCCTTTGGTGTTTGCCGGACTTCATTTTCTAGAAATGAAGTCTAGAAAAATTGTGCTAAGTCCATGTTTCTCTTTTGGTGTTTGCCGGACTTCATTTCTAGAAATGAAGTCTAGAAAAATTGTACTGATTTACTGAGTCCATGTTTCTCCTTTGGTGTTTGCTGGACTTCATTTCTAGAATGAAGTCTAGAAAAATTGTGCTGAGTCCATGTTTTTCCTTTGGTGTTTGCTGGACTTTATTTCTAGAATAAAGTCTAGAAAAACTATACTGAGTCCATGTTTCTCATTTGATGTTTGCTGGACTTCATTTTCTAGAATGAAGTCTAGAAAAATTGCGCTTCAAGATTTTACAGTTCATTATCTACATTCTTATACCTGCATATTCTACCTAGATTTTGTAAAAAAATGAAGTAAGCCGGTGTTGACATTATCTAGACTCATTCTTGTGTTGGTTCTTCTTTGAAAGCCTCATTTTATTGAATGAACTTCGAAATGCTTGAGAGTTCACCAAGTAGAATGAACTGAAGTATTGGTCCTTCTCAAGCCACACTTTATCTTCTTTTATAAGCTACTATTTAAGAAAATGTAACCATTAATCTTCTTTTCTTTTGTCTTTAAAAAAATTGTAGATAAGAAGATAAAGTGTAGCTTTGCTGGAGCCATTGCTCTTGCTGCTAATATTAAAGCTCTTCCAAAACATGAGGCTTTGAATGAAGAACAGAGAGATTCTTTGTATATGAGTCTGTTGGGGAGTGTAGCCAAAGTATTTCTGGAAGGGGAGATTGTTGCTACTGAATGGATTAAGTCAATACCCACTATCCAAGGTGTCTGCGATGCACACCAGTTCATTCCTGAAACAAATGACCATACGTTCATTTTCAAAGTAGGGGAAGAAACATATGTGTTAAGATCATCACCTGAAAAGTTGTCGTTAGTGTTTGGAATACCATGTATTCCTGGAGGTGGAATGGAAGAATCTTTCTTGGACACTAGAAACGTAGCTAACTACACTACTGGAAGGTTCTATCGAACCTACGAATTTTTTCCACCTAAAAAGAAACTTTTTGATATAAAGAACACATAATTGAAAGAAAAAATCGTTGAGTTGATTAGGAATAGAGGATCTACTGAAGATCTTGTAACCTTGTTTGAGCTCTTTCTATTGTATATATTTTTCTTACTACTGGTGATGGAATTCCATCCACACCAAGTACCTAGCCTGCCTAGAGGCAATAGATAGAGTATCTCTGCCGCATCTCATACACAAGCATTTAATGGAAAGCTTGAGAAGAGGTTCTTCTGAAGGGTGTTACCTTTACTTGTTGGTGAGATGAAAGACTGTTCATTTTGTCATTTTGAGGTTTGATGTTGAAATGAATTGTTGCTGATAACTGACCAGTATAATTCTTCTCTTTTACAACCTTGGTTTGCTGAGCATTCAAAGAAATTAAAACCCAAGTGGTAGGTGAAGAAAATAGTAGACTACCATCCAAGATTTGCAAGGTGGAATATCGATACCATTTGCAAACACTTAACGTCTAAGATGAATGTTTATGTTTTTGGAGAGGTAAAAATTTAGTACCATTATATTTTATTCAATTTCATATAATGAACTATGATGCTTTAAGATAAAACTGGGAATTCATTCCACAAAATGAACTCTGACTGTTAATGTCGAATCATCTGATGTTCTGGTTCATTCTCCTTGTATTGTAATGGATACCTACAAGGAATGTTTAATAAGTGTGTTCATTGTGTGTAATGAACTCAAATTTTTTTTTGTGTGTGTGCAGCTGTCGGATATGTTCTTGGAAGAATATAACGATGCTGAAAACAAGCTCCTTCAAAAGCAAAAATCCAAGACAAAGGCTGAATTGCTTGAGGAAGAATTCAGTCAAATGAATGCCCAGATAGAACATATGAAAGATACACATGTTCAAGAAATAGAGGACCTGAGAGGTAAACATGCTCAAGAGATACAACAGTTGACAAAGAAGCATACTGAGGAGATGTTGGATCTTTTGTTAAGGCAGGAAGACCTTGAAAAATCACTTGCAGAAGCCACAACTTCGAAAACACTCTTTGATAGAAAGATGGAATGCCTTGAAATATACTTGTCTTCAAAGCAACCTGAAGTTGATGCATTGTTAGCTCAAGGACGAAATGTGGCGAAATTCATGGAAGACCAAGCATCAGAGTACATGCGTACTAAACTTTTCGCTGATGAGCATAAGGTTGCTAAAGATATGCAATCAGATGTTTTTGTGGATGAGGCCGTGGAAGCTGGTGTTGGAAATATGAATGATGATTTTGGAATTGCAAACCCAGATGCTGCTGTGGATGATGGAATGCAAGCAGTACCAGATGCTGTAAATGAAGCTGCTGGAGGTTGTGATCATCTCTTTCCCGCCTTATCTGTTGGATATCCTTCTGTAGAAGTTGATGCATGTGATATTCAGCAAAAGATCCTTGATGAGATGATTGAAATAGATCTTCCTTAAATTCCAAACAACACCGCAGCTCCTTTGACTATTGATCAATGTGTGAACCTGGGTAAGAATTCTAAATTTTTTTCTTCCTTCTGCAAATATTTTAGTTTTACTTTTCAAGCAGAGGTTGGAGTTCATTCTCATGGATGAATTCTGGATACAAATATTGAAGTTGGAGTTCATTCTTTTGAATGAAGGTGTATACCATGTTTGATGTTTGATGAATAATACCATTTTTGTTGGATTTCATTTCTAGAATGAAGTCTAGAAAAATTGTACTGAAAATTGTTGTTTGAGTTCATTCTTCTGAATGAAGGTGTATACCGTGTTTTATGAGTTCCTTATTTATAATGAAGGTGTATACCAAGTTACCTCTTTGATGTTTGCTGGACTTCATTTCTAGAATGAAGTCTAGAAAAATTGTAAAGAGCTCATTCCTACAGTGAACCATGTTTCTCCTTTGATGTTTGCTGGACTTCATTTTATAGAATGAAGTTAGTAGATCTATATGATGATGTTGTAGAATGAAGTTAGATCTTTTTATAAGTTCATTCTTTAGAATGAAGGTGTATATTTTTTTGATTTATGCTTCTTGAATTATTTGTAACAGCAAGTGACACAGATGATATATTAGATAGAGAAGAGCATGTGAGTCTGCAGTTTATTGATGACAAGAATGAGAAGAATGAGGATTTGAATGATGAAGAAGCTGACACCGTCATCAAAGCTACACTAAAGGCGATCAATAATGATTGTAGTCCTCCTAGTTTCTCGATTGGGATGACACAGTACCAGCCCACCCCTATGTCACAAGAAGCAACTGGAGTGGTTACTAGGTCAAAGAAAGCAAAGACAACTGTCGCAGATGTGGAAACAGGTTCACAAATAGTTGCAGAACTGAATGAAATAGGCCTTGGTTCATCGATGGATCAGACTCATAAGACACCGGTGAAAGTAGTACCGGAAGAAACTAGTAGAATGGCTACTAGATCAAACAAACCAGTGAAACCAATAGGAGATGAATTCATATCAGGATAAGATTACAGTTTAAAGAAAACAAGATTCAGACTGATGTTGAACAAAGAAAAGAAGGTAGTGGCAAAGGTACCACCTCAAGTTGATAGAGATAAAGAAGTGAAGAACAAGAATGTACCACAGGCGCAACAAGAGATAAAGAAGAACCCTGTTGGTAATAGGAAAAGAGGATCCGAGCCTGCAAATGTTCAGGGAGCAACACCACAGGCGCAACAAGAACATCAGATTCAAGAAGCAGCAGCACAGGCTCCTCGAAGAGTAAGACAAGAAATCAAGCCAAATCTACCAGAACTGAGAGGATCTCCTTTGTACCACAGATTTGATAATGATGCGCTGGCGGTATTTGGTGATTTCTTCGGCAAAGCTATGACTACGTATGTTTCTCTTACTAACTCTTTATATATTTCTCTTCAATAATTCTTTTTTGGTATAAAATTTTGACAGTTCATTTTCTCTTTGTATTTTTGCATTCAAGCAGCTTGGAAAGCATATAATCACAAGAAAATTCCAATTTCAGTTCAAGGGAGTGGAATCATTTCTCTATTGTTCAATAATTACTTGGACACCACCTTGCTGGACTACTATATATACAAAGAGTATAAAGCTGCAAACAACGATAGAATTCTCAATGATAGCAAGGACAGTGAGACTCAAAGAAAGTATATCAACTTCGAGATTATGAATTCAACAACATTCGTAAGTGTGTTTCTTCTGATAAAAAGTGAACTGTTTGCTTGCAGTTTGTCTGATTTAGAGAAAAATGCATGCCTATGAAGGTTATTTTGATTTTTATCTATTTGAACTGTATAATCCATCATGCATAGAATGAGAACTGCTTATCTAATTCATTTCTATTTTTGTTTTTCAGACATTTTTTGCGTGGCACAATTAACTTAAGAGAACAGAAGAAGTTGATCAGTTTATAAAAGGCATGCCTGAAAAAACCGAAAATCTGTTCATTCCTATGAATACTGACCCACACAGTGGTAATGAAAAATCAAAAGGGTCTCTAGGTGAACACTGGTATCTGCTGGTTTTTGACGTCGGCAACTACACATGGGAGCATTACAACTCCATCAAAAAGGGAGACCTTGGTAAGCAATGCAAAGCTGACGAAAACAGAATGACTATGTATTGCATGAAACACATCAACTTGTGGCTACAAGCTCATGGTAGGGTGAGATGCAGCAACGTCAACTTTGAAAATCTGCCAGGAGTGCCAGATCAACGAGCATATCCAGATTGCCTGCTGCACACCTGCTATTGGATCAAGAGAAGTGTCAAGACAACCACAAACAAGTCGCAGAGTGTGTTGAAGAAAGCTGACATGATAGAGAAGATGGAAGCAAGAAGAGTTGGGATGGCCTACAAACTTCTTACTGCATTAGGAGATGAAGAGAGCTGGGGTGAATTTTTCAACTCAGAATACCTTAGCAATTACTTACTTGGAACAGATTAAACAGACAAAACTCTTTTTAACTATAGTATATTGCACAATAGACTAATTCTTATTGCAACAGTGATATATACATTTTTGTGTCTACGTTGTCCTTAATTTCATGTATTGTTGGTACTCGATTTTTTGTACTTATTATGGTATTTTATGTATTTTTAGGTATTTTTGGAAATAAACATTCTTGGAAAAATCGGCTCGAAAAGTCGTCTAAAGCACCGGAAGGAACGTGTTATTCAGACTCTCACTTGTGGATAAGGGGCGCCCAAATGATAAGGGGTACCCAAAGGATATTTGCACCCAAGCAGCTGATCAGAGACACCCCTCATGGCATCTGCTATTCGCACCCCAGGACCGGATAGGGGCACCCATCTTCTTCTTCACGGGAAAGATATTTGGCGGGAAAAGAAATCTCAACTGTGTGAGATTCTGGTCATGATATTATGGGGATATTTGTGTCTTTAAGACATGATTATCTTCTTACCATGATAGTAAGATTTTGTACGTGTTGAATGGAAGGAAATCGTATACTTTTGGATATTTTCGAAAACAGGGAAGGAATTATTCACGGAATTAATTGAAGATATTCTCTTCATTATTTGGCTCAATTAAATGAGAAGATTTGGATATACCATACAACTCAGAAGACGTGTGAAAATGGAGAGGAAATATTCCCGTGAAATACTTTCATTAACTGCAAAGATCTTTTGGAGTAATTGAGATGATTGTCGACCTAAGATTGGCTTCACAGTATAAATAAGAGTGTCTTGGGTATCAGTGAGGGATGGAGAGTTTGGGGATCGTTTAGAGCAAACCCGGTTTAATCATTATTTTCTCCCATTTCATCACTTGTAAACACTTTTGAGCAATGAAAAATTATTCTGAGTGTGTTTCCAATATGCGGAGCTAAACCCAATCCTTGGGGCTATGGAGGAAGCCGTTGTTTCGGTAAAAGTGATTTTTTTATTAATTAATTACAACAACTCTATTATGATTTTTGCATTGAACTAAAAATTGTTTATATGATTTTGATTAGTTAGGTGTATTTTCTCTTGATAGAATATGCTTGCTTTAGGGTTTTGATATTCTATGCTTGGATTAACATCTATTCTTTTGGAAATCTACATGTCTAGGCAATACTATTAGAATCAATTGAATGTTGAGTTGCATAATTATTGTTTTATTAAATCACTAATATCAACCAATGGTGGAATCCTAGTCCATTCTCTCCATAATTTTCACAACATCTTTTTAATTTAGTTCGCTATTTTTATTTATTAAAAAATCTAAAAATCCGCTTTCACAAGTCTTGAACGAATCATATTACTACAACAACTTTGAAAAACAATCAAATTTTTGGCGCCGCCGACGCGGACTTTCTTTAGGCTAGAGTTTTTAGATTTTTTTTTAGGTTTTTTTTTATTTGTTCTTCTTTACGTTTTTGGGTTTTTGTCTTTTTCTTTCAGATTTTGGAATTTGGAGCGAAAGAAAATTTTGCCAAAGCTTTTGGTGAATACTTAAAGACTGGAGTAAAAGGCAAAGCGAAAGGAGCGAAAGAAGAAGATTTTTTTTTATAAAAAAAGAGAGACATTTTTATTTTTGTAGATTTTTATTTTAGACTTTCTTTTTCTTTTGCACTTTATATTTTTGGACTTTGGACTTTAAATTTTGGGACATTATTTTTAAACCCTACGGAAGGGTAGTTTAAATATAAACTGTTTGCAGAGAAGGACGGTGATTACGATATCACCTCGGCCCCTCGGGTTCGTACATGACATAGGAGTCGTGGCCCGAGTCGACTACAAAGGTTCATCCCCCGTCTGGTACGGGAGGTAAGTTTGTCGAAACACTCGCGAATCCCCTGTCAGCGAGTTACTGTCTTCCTTCGTATGCATATATGTTGAGGACTTGAAAACGGCTGCTTTAATTTCCTAGTAAAGGGCAAGGACTGGCCATACAAGATAAGGGTTCGGATTTCATCACCGTTCTCTTCTTGCCCGCCTTAGGAAAACGACAAAACGCGAACCTAAGCCTAAAATTTTGACTAGAACGAGACCGATAGGGTAACGAGCTTAACAGGAAAGTCATTCGAAAAATATTGGTTACTCTTTTAAGCATACTTCGAAGTTCTTGACGGTTTCTGTAAGTTGAATGCGTGACTGCGCCGCCTTGTAATACCGGTGAGGCCTTGGGTATCAAAGCTCCACCGAGCTTCCCTCGCCTCTATTCAACTTACTTTAACTCGGATTGATTCCAGAGGGTTTGCTTAAATTGTAACGAATTCCCGTTCGAAGGATTAGAAGCTGGTCTAGAAACAATCTAAGTGGAGCCATCATGCTTTTTGTTTGCTAGAAATCAGTAGGTTTGCTGTGGTGGAGTCAGCCTTGTTTGTGTTTGCATAGAACATCCCTTCCTTTTAGGACTTTTCTTTTTGATTTTTTTTTCTAGTGTATGCCCGAAGTTTTTAAACGGGCTTGGAAAAGAAACACTCTAGGTCGTTTGATTAGTGAAAAACCTAGTAGTTCTTCTTGTGAAGCGGGGAGCTCGAAGACTCTTCTTTTGAGAGCCCCGTTTTTGGAAACTTCAGTTTTGAGAATCTGTCTCTTGTGAGGAAAGTACCCCTAGTACTCCTAGTCCTTTGGTAGTGCCAGAAATGGCAACTTTGAAAGCTTTGCTAAACCCAACTAGGACCTCTCGTCCGTCTTGTATCAAGTTAGCTGAAACCGAGGCAAATTATGAACTGAAACCTGGGACTTTACAGATGCTCCCAATGTTTTTAGGGAAGGAGAATGAGAACCCCTATTTTCATGTTAGGGAATTTGAGGAAGTTTGTAGTACTCTGAAAATTAAAAACCTAAGTGATGATGCGTTGAAACTTAGGTTATTCCCCTTTTCCTTAAAAGATAAAGCCAAATCTTGGCTGTATAGTTTGGACTCTGAGTCAATTGAAACCTATGACCAACTTACTTCTGCCTTTATACATAAGTTTTTCCCAAGGCATAAAACATCGTCTATTAGGACACAAATATGTACTTTTGCCCAACAAGAGGGAGAATCTTTATATAGGTACTTAGAAAGGTTCAATGACTTGATATCTCAATGTCCTCATCATGGTTTGGAGAAGGTTAGGTTAGTTCAGATCCTCTACGAGGGTTTAGATTATTCAACAACAACCATGGTTGAGTCCTTATGCACAGGTGGGTTTGAGAATAAAACTGTTGATGAAGCGATGACATTTTTGAATGAAATCGCCGATAAGACCCAACAATGGGAAAATAGTAGGGAACCCCAGAAAAAAATTCTTATAAGTAGAGGAAATGTTAATAGGGTAGAAGGATCTTATGAGTCAAATGCCAAAATAGAAGCTATAGCCAAAAGGTTAGAAGCCTTAGAATTAGGTCATTCTAGTGGTAGTAATGGAAGAAATGAGCCTTTTTGGGAAGGCCATGATGTTGAAGATAAAGCCAATGCTCTTTATAACAACACTAGGTTTGATAACCAACAGAAGTTTGACCCATATTCAAAAACTTATAACCCTGTATGGAGAAACCATCCAAACCTTTCTTGGTCCAAGGGACAGAATCAAGGTCAGTCTAGTAATTCTCAGGTTCTCCCAGGTTTTGGCTATACTAAGAATCTTTCAGCTCCGGCACAGTTTCAGAACCCTTCGGATAAGAAGATTATGAGTTTAGAAGAGTCTCTTGCTATGTTAACTCGTAACACTGTGCATTTTCAGTAATCTGTTGCTCAAGGTTTAGAAGAAAATAAGAGAATAGGTCAGGCTAACTGTCAGGCTATTTCCGAGTTGAAAACCCAGGTTAATCAGATAAATGAGACATTGAGAGAAAAAGGAAAGTTTCTTAGTCAACCACAACCCAACCCTAGGGGAGTCCATCAAATATATTTAGCTGGTGAGAAATCATCAAACCATGTGAACTCGATAACAACCATTAGGAGTGGTAAAACGGTAGACAATAAGGTAGCCATGCCTAGTGGACATACTGTAGTTCCACCTTCTACTTCCCAAGAGGAGCGCGTAGACGAGGAAACTGAAACAGTCTCTAAGGATTTCCAAGAAATTCCTGATAGGTCTACCTTTGTGCCTAGAGACCCATATCCACATTTGTTAGCCCCAACAAAGAAGGAGTCGACTTTCAACGAGATAATGGAAACATTTAAGAAGGTGAACATCAACATTCCGTTATTAAAAGCAATTAGGCAGATGCCTGCTTATGCCAAGTTCCTTAAATATCTTTGTACACGAAAGCGTAAGCTTAATGTCCATAAGAAAGCTTTTTTAGCTGGTCAGGTAAGTTCCATTCTTCTGAACCAAACACCCTCTAAGTATAAGGATCATGGATGCCCCACCATATGTTGTGCGATTGGTAATCACATGGTCGATAAAGCTTTACTTGACTTAGGAGCTAGTGTTAACTTACTCCCGTATCATGTATACACCCAACTAGGTCTTGGTAAGTTGAAACCGACTAAAGTGGCACTACAATTAGCTGATAGGTCTGTCAAAGTCCCTCGTGGTGTCATAGAGGATGTTCTGATTGAGGTTAATAAGTTTATTTATCCTGTGGATTTCGTTGTTATAGGCACCCAGCCTGTTCAGGATCCAAGTCGCCAAATCCCAGTGATTTTAGGTCGCCCATTTTTAGCCACAGCTAACGCTGTCATCAACTGTAGGAATGGGCTTATGAACATATTCTTTGATAATATGACCACTGAACTAAATGTCTTTAATGTTACTAGACAACCTTCTGAGAATGATGATTTATAAGAAGTGAATATGATTAGCACTTTAGTTCAGTATTTGGTTCAGGATAATTGGCTTGACACTTTACCGGTAGATTCTTTAGATGATTTTGAGGAAACCATTCTCTTAGATAAGATATTTGATCAATCTTTAGAAGAAGCTCTTGAGTATTTTAAAGATTCTATGGACCCAGAAATTCAGGAAATAGTTTTAGGTTTTTCTGAGAATAATGATGACCCTAAGTTTGGGGGTAGAGAACTAGAAGAATCTCTTGAGTATTTTAAGGACTCTGAAGATCCGGAAATTCAAGAAATAGTTAGAGGTTTGTCTATGAACCCTAAGTTCGGGGATAGTGATGGTTCTTGTGATTGTATCTTATCCCTAATTAGAGTCCCTAACTTGGGACTCGAGCCTTGTACATCTGAGATATTACTTGAGTCTTTTCAGACTCCGCAACCCGATCCTCCTGATACGGTCCAGGAGGTAACCCAGGTATTAGAGACCCTTTTTTCGGATGAATCTATTTACCGAGACACACATATGAAGTTCAATTACGCGCCGCAGATAAACCCAGTTGTCTTGACAGAAACCTTAGATGAGGACGTGCTCCTTCTTTTCATTTTTCTGAATCACTGCAGTTGTCTCATACTGGTGTCAGCTCTATTTGGTCTTATGGACCCACAATTGTTTCTACTATTGATATATGACTTTGGAAGGTGACAATCTTTTTGAGGTATTTGATGTCAAGCTAAAGACTTTAAATTTAGCATTTCCTGGGAGGTACTCATGCTTACGGTAATATCCTTCCTTATTTCTTTTTCCATCCATCAAGTGGTAACCGTTTCTTATTGTTCATGCTTTTAATTTCATCTTTAGAACATGGAGGACAATGTTAGATTTAAGTTTGGGGGTGGGGAAGAAACTTTTTGTTAGCTCTTAGCTGCAACAAATAAACTCCAGATCCTAGAAATTTATGCTTATTAAGGTTGGCACTAACCAATCTAAGTGGATGGGAACATCTTGGTTGTAGGAGTTGAGGAACCAATCTGATTAGATGGAAACATCTAAAGAGTCTATTCATAAAATCACAGAGCTCAGATGTTGCATTCTTAAAATGAAGTCCATTCTGTATACCAGTTCATTTACCAAAATGAACTCTATTGGTTATAGGAAAACTTGTGTTCATTCCTGAAAATGAAGTTCATTTCAGTAAATGAACTGATACATATCCCTGATAATGAAAAATACATATTCCATAGAGTTGATTTGGTAGGAAAAATACCATAACCTGCTACAAAATATCAGTACATACATATCCAAAAAGAAATAATATCTAAAAAAAACATTTCTAAGAAAAAAAAGGGAGTTCATTACAGAAAATGAAGTTCATTCCAGAAAATGAAGTGCATATCAAAAAGATAAAAAAAAAAAAAACTACAACCGGTGCATAATCAAACAGGTAAGAGAAGTTCATAAAATAACATACACTAGAAAAAAAGGTTCATGCATACTACTCCAACATTAATACACGACAGGTAGCTTTGTTGTGGTTCCCAATCTTCTTGAAATTTGAGCACTTCATAGGCCTCCTCTCCTTCTCATAAGCACCACGAATGCGCTTCTTTGGTGGTCTTCCTGGAGGTGTCCTTGGAATACCAGGTAGGACTCTCTCTTCAGGTTCATACGCTTCTGGCCTGTCGTAATTGGGAATGGGTCGAATTGCAGGAGCATACGTATGGAGAAAATGATTCGAACCAAAGTAAGGCTGAACAAACCTCAACATCTCAATACCACTCATATTAATAACAACAGTGGAGTGATCACAGGGGAAACCAAACACTTTCCATCTCTGGAAAGTGCACGTCATATGCATCAGATCAACAACATGAGAGCTAGGAGAGTGAACCTCATATATACCATTACCTGACTCTGTAACACTCCATGGACGCCTTATATCAACATGTGACTTGAGTATAGCTTTATAGATGAGAGTCAAACTATCACTATAATTTCTACCGAGCTCACGCCTTTCTGCACTCATCCTCATAATCTTTATCCTAATCTCATCAACAAGAGTAGCTGGAGGTAGATCCCTTTCAGGAAGAATCCAGTTATTGAAAGACTCTTGAATAGTTGACGAGTGTGTCCCATACCTACATCCTACGAAGAAAGCATTTGCCCAATGCTTGGGATCGATATTTCTGATGTACTCGACAACCCAACCACATCCTATGATACATATATCATTTAAAGCAGACTCATATTTAGCAACACTATAGCAGTATGCAGCTTTATGGAACAAATCTTGAACTTGTTTATACTTATCATGTGATTTCTTGATGGGGAGCTTATTCTTCAAATGATGGAAACAGTAACTATGATAAGAGTTGGGAAAATACTTTGGAATACTTTGCTTCAGCCCTTCATGACGTCTAGTGATAAAGGTGATATGACGAGATTCGACACAATGATGCAAGTTCTCCATAAACCACTCCCACCCTTAAATGTCTTCTCCAGGAACTAAAGCATACGCAAAAGGAAAAAATCCTACAGAATGAAAAGAACACAAAAAAGAACTAAAAGTGTCAGTTCATTAAAAAATATCTATAACAAAAATGAAAGTTTCATTCTTAAAATGAAGTCCATTCTGTAGCATGAACTGTATAATCAAAAAACCTATAAATTTTTTACACTTCATTCCAAAAATGAAGTTCATTCTGTAACATGAACTGTAGAATAATCAATATCTATAACTTTTCGACACTTCATTCCAACAATGAAGTCCATTCTATAACATGAACTAAGACCTTCTTCTTCAAAAAATAACAAAGTAAAACATAAACAAAAGCAGCAGGAGTTCATTTCCCGCTTATGAACAGCTAAAAAACTTAACAGAGAAGCTTCATTCATTCACATTGCTATTAAAAATAAAAAAAAATAAAGGTTTCATTCTATATAATGAATTCCATTCTGTAGCATGAACTGTATAATCAAAAAATTTATAACTTTTCTACACTTAATTCCAAAAATGAAGTCCATTCTATAACATGAACTGTAGAATCAAAGAAACAGGAGTTCATTCCCACTTATGAACAGCTAAAACCTTAACAAAAAATAAGAGTGCATTCTTAAAATGAAGACCTTCTTAATAAAATAGCAAAAGTAAAACTGATAGAAATTACTTTCTTCTTGAACATAAAATGAGTTCATCCTAAAAAATGAAAATCCTTAACAGAGAAACTTCATTCATTCACACTGCTCTTTAAAATCAAACAACAAACTAATATGAGTTATTCAGAAAAGAAAGAAAATTTACCTTGGTTTCCATTCACACCAGTGGCAGCTATCAATTTTCCCTTGAATCTCCCATTGAGAAATGTTGCATCACAGTAAAGCATAGGGCGAATGAACCGGTATCCTTCCATACAGGCAGCAAAACATATGAAACGCCTCTGAAAACGTTTAGTCTCTTTATCATACTCAAACTTAATATAACTGCCAGGATTGGTAGCCTTTATTGCTTCAACATACCAAATAAAATCTGTATAACTTTTTACATCATCGCCATATATCTCTGCTTTAGATGCTTCCTTCCTTTTATAAGCATGATGGTATTTTATGTTAATACCATAACAACTCTTTACCTGAGCAACCATATCATTAGGCTTTATCGACAGATTTGACTGTATTTGATCCTTGAATAGATCCTTAATCAATTCCTTCTTCACAGGTGGGTCCTTCATCTTATAAAAACCACCACATTTATTCTCCCCATTGAATTCCTTGATAGCAAAGACACTTTTAGCAGTATCGATTGGAATACAGTGCAGATACCAAGGACATTCCGCATTCCTACCACACTTGTCTGTGAACCCGAGTCTGTCATTCTTAACCTTTGCAACTTTATAACCAGACTTTCTGCAGTATTTACTGACAACTAAGCGAACCTCATCAACACCACCATGAAAAACTTGACCAACACCTTTAAAAATATCCTCTCAACCTTCGGATAAAAGAGGTTTCAATTGGTCATGACCTTCCGTCAGGTATTTAATCTTTGAAGTCTCAGTGAACCCACTGCATGATTCATCGTCACTGAGCGACTGCGTGGAAATACCAGACGAAGAGCTAGAAGAAACACCATGACAAGCCTCCTCAACAAACAGATCAAAACTTGACAATTCCCTTGAACAAGTAACAACAATTAGACCTTGAAGAGAATAATCACAATTAATGAGAGCTTTATCCCAGCGACTAATTAATCTTATGCTCCGAGGAGTCAAGTTTCTCCAATAATCACAAACAGATATTTTAAAGTCACGAATCATAGTATCTAAAGAAACTTTCGACGGAATACCATCCCCTTTGTAGTACACAACAACATAACAACTGGACAGGGCCATACTAAACCTGAAAAATGAACACACACACACACACACAAAATAGTTCATTATTGGAATGAAGCTGAAACAAAATAGCTTCATTCAATAACATTCTAAAAAAATAAAGAGTTCATTCCACGAATGAAGCCTTAAAAAAATGATCTCATTCATTAACATCCTAACAGATAAACAGAGCAGCAACAATACTTCTTCCATGACAAAAAAGAAAAGTTCATTCTCGGAATGAAGCCTTAATAGAATGACTTCATTCGTTAACATCCTAACAGATAAACAAAAGCACCAACAGTACTTCTTCCATGACAAAAGAAGAGTTCGTTCTCGAAATGAAGCCTTAACAAAATAAAGATTCTTAACAGAACAACACTAATATATTCTTCTTTAAACAAAATAAAGAGTTCATTCCAAGAAATGAAGCCTTAAAAGAATAAATATTCTTAACAGAACATCACTAATAGATTCTTCCTTAAACAAAATAAGAGTTCATTCCAAGAAATGAAGCCTTAACAGAATGACTTCATTTCGTTAACATCCTAAAAAAGATAAAAAACAAAGCACCAACAGTAATTATTACATGGTAAAAGAAGAGTTCATTCTTGGAATGAAGCCGTAACGCTATTAATAGCTTCTTCCTTAACAAAATAAAGAGTTCATTCTAACAAATGAAGCCTTAACAAAACGACTTCATTCATTCTAATCAAAGAAAAACTTAACTGATCTATAATTCAAGGAAAGGATTAGCGTGAGGACTCACCAGCAACAAGAAGAATTCAAAATCAAACGCCAAAAAAACACCGATCTACGAATCTGTAATTCCAAAAAATCAACTCCAACCGAATCAATCTTCACTTCAAAAAAGTCTCGAATCAAATTTTCAGAAAAGCCTCGAATCAAATCTTCTGTAATCAAAATCTTGAATCAAATTCACTCCAAATCAAAACACCGTAATCAAATTCACTCTGTAATCAAATCAATCTTCATAACCAAGTCAATCTGCTGTAAATCGAATCGATCTTGGTATCAAAAAAGAAATCCAGGAAGATTTCGTAAACCCTAGAAAAAAAATCTGCAGGAAAAGAAGAAAAACGAGATCAGAGTAGGAGAGAGAAAATTTTCTTGAACCTGAAATTTATTGTTGTTGTTTCTTGTTTATTTATGTCAGTAAAATAACCAAACAATAAAATTTAGGACCAAAAGATAATTTTTGCACGTGCAGGGGTATTTTGGTAACAGAAAAAGAATATTCCGTGTGGGTGGACAAAACCCTAAGACCAAACTATAGTTTATATTGTCAAAATGGACCAAATAAACAATTGACTATGTCAATTGAACTAGACTCTCTCTAATATATTATTTCTTGGACTATATGATATTTCCTTGTTCTTCTTTTTCTTCTTTTCTTTGAAACTCAACCACCAAAATGTATATTAGTAAGTTTGAAAAATTAAGAATATATAAGGGGAAAATGTACAATAATGAAAGTTGGCTCTAATTCTCAGGAATGGTATCATGTACGAGATCCAGTGTATTCGGCAACAAGAGCACTAAAGAGGGTGAGGAATGTTAGGGTTTTGGTAGCATCAAATCCGGGATTTTACCCTAATTGAAGACTGGAAGTATAATCCATATCTTACTGAATTGTTTGACCTTAATTCTTGTGTTAGTATAAAATCAGGGTTTGTGTTTTGAAATTGAATTCGTGTTTCTTTCTTTTCTTTTTTCTACGATAAGAGCTTGGGTTCCAATTGTAGATATGGGGTTGATGCTAGGGAGTTTGCAGATGATTTTACAGTTTGGAGGTTCATTTTTTTTTTTTGTTGTTCTAATTAGTTTGATTATTTAAAGGGTAATAGGGTGGTGGCCGGAACTCGGGTGGTGATGGTGGCGGTGGTTTTGCAGAAGAAACACATCTCTTCTACTCCAACAACACTTGCAGAGATGAGGAACAAATGGATGATAATAACATTTTGTTTAGGGGTAAATTTGAAAATTAACTATTTTTGTACATAAAAATTAAATTAAATTAAGATAAGTCAACCGGAAATTTAGACAGTCAACTTCCATTTAGGTACCGACTCTTAATTTTTTAAATGTTGGGTACCATAATATTAGATATTTATATTTAACAGTTAAGAAATTAATTAATTGCATATTTTTAACAGTTAAGAAATTAATTATTTTTAAGCCTAATAAAATTAAATAAAACTATTTTCAGATATATGTCTGTTTTTGTCATTTGCTATAACAACAATGGTTGAATTTGATATTTTATCAAACACACTTTGATTACTTTTTTAATCAGCTTTAACTTTAATTAATTTTTTACCAAACGTCTAACTACTTTTTTCTCACAGCACAGCACAACAACGCACAACGGAAAAATGTTTTTCCAAAAGCCACAGCAATATCAAACTAAGTTACACTATGTAAATGCATTTTGTCGAGTATATCTGACTTTAAAAATGAGCTTGATGTTTGTGTATGGATAAACTATATTAATTAGAAATGGAATATACATATACTTCTCTACTGCTGAAATGTCAGGTCTTTATGACATCCCACCACTGATGGCTAATCTGGGAAGACTTTCCGGGGAACACTAATAGTTTGTTTACCGGAATAACTGTGACAAACTAGATTAAGAATTATTTGAAGAAAGAAAAAGAAGATTGTTCGGGGAATAGTAGTGCTTTGTTTACTGGAATAACTCTGACAACTAGACTAAGTATCTAGAATTTAAAGTTGAACATGTGAGTAAGAAAGTGTCAAATATTTATGGCTAGAACGGCGTAAGTATTATTGCAAATTTTTATGCATGGTTTTTGTTATAGTATCGGTCGCATGTGTTTGATTTTTGATGCACTCTATTATTTTTAAAAACTTCCCACTGGGTTGTGATTTTCTCACCCCTTTTCTTCCCTTTTTTACAGAGAATGAAGAAAGATTAACTATAAAGAAATTATTATGTATCACAAAAATTTTGATGATTGACATTTTTAATTCAATCGAGGTGTTGGTTTGTTTCAATTGTGCACTTTTGATTTTGTAATTAGTAGTGCACTTTTTGGTAAAGTTAAAAGTAATATTTCACATTTTATTTAATAAAACTTAGTTGCGTTCAAATTTATGATTTTTTTTATTCCAAAATGTTTTTGAACGAAAAACTTTGTCTTATACGAGTGGCGGTCTGAAAATTTGGGCTTGCTAGCTGGATCAGACCCGAAACAAAAGGTAGATTCGTGTCCGCTGGAAGTCCGAAAATCCGAGCTGTTACAATTTATCTAACTTATTTTTCTTTCAATTTTCAGAAAATTGGAGCTCAACTAGAATATTATCAGGAGACACGGAAGGAATTTAAACATGATGAATGTTATGAACTCTTTTTTTTTTTTTTGAAATGCTATGAACTCTTGAAAGCAAGTTTTGAGCACTACAACCTGGACGAAAATTAATATTTGAATGTAATATCTTTTTTTATTAGACCGGCCAAGCGAAGAGAGGGAGGACTCTATATATGGTGACTTTGTGTCAATGTGAAGCATGACTTTTTTTTTTCTTCAAATTAACACAAAAAGATTGGATTTGGTTGGTTTTGGTAACCAAATTTTGGTCTCTCATTGGACATTTTCGTAAATAAACCGAAATAGTGCATTACACATTTTCGTAAATAAACCAAAGAGAAAGGGAAAACAGATATAAGAGTCAAATTGTATTGTAATTTCTTCTGTATCGTATATTTTCAGGGGTATAATTGGCAAGCAAACTAGAATATAACATATCTTAAAATCCATGCCATAGAATTTTACAAATTTTATCTCGTTAGAAAGATTTTAAAGAAATCTACACAATGAGTACAAACAACAATATCAAATTTAAAGTTTTTACGAAAAATTCGGAGGTGTCTATCATTTTAGGCACAATTCTTAAAAATTGATTTCATAGTCATTATGCAAACCACCACAAAGGATAATTTTCCATTGCAACTAATAAAACGATGTACTCCTTCCATTTCAGGAAAAATGATACTTTCACTTTAGGCACAAATTTTCTTTTACAACTCAATTACAACAGTGTTTCCTTTTTTCTTTGGTCGGCCCTCCCATCGTGGTAGTGGTAGTGGTCATCTAGTGTACTCTTCATCTCAAACGTTAATCAAATCTTAGGGACCAAAATCCTAAGAAATGATTAGGAATCAAACACATTTTTAATTTTTATTTTCTCATAGCAATGTCATATGATTTTTTTTTCATTGAACAGGAGACACAAACAAACATTTATTCAAAGACTTAAACACTTGTTAAAATTGCATAAAAAAAACTAATAAAACAGTACGTCACCAGTATTCTGGTTTATCTGGATATCAAGTACAATGTTTTCTACGGATATGTTGTTGGTTTACTTTATACCATCATTATTGACTAGAATCGGGTGGTAAAATCTCTGTTGAGAGTATCGACCGTTTGTGTTCCGCTAATACATTATGTCTTGGATAAGAATATGCAGCAAATCCTGAAGTTAGATGGGAAAATGAGCATGTCTCGGAAGAAGTTTGTGGCCAAAATGGTTGTGTTGGAGTAGATGGACCTTGATTTCTTACTTGTTATTCTAAGTCCTTGTTACGAAAACTTAAACTACGATCGCTTCACGCAATTTTCGATTTTATTCCACGCACTTAAAGTTATTTTGCAACGACATTTGCTTGATCATCTCAGCGCAGTCTACTGCATGAACGGATAGTTGTGACCACTCAATTTGTCAAAAATAGTTACCATTATTAGATGTAACAAAATTCAGATTCATAGACAAATGAAAGAAGTTAATATAATTATAGATGAGAAAGTACCGTAGTATACATATCTGGCTCAAAAACAGCCGGAGGTGATCTGGACTGTTGATGGTGGTTTTTAGTTTAGAGTTAAAATTGTAAAACCTTGTATCTGATGTGACGTCACTCTGCAAGGAAACGGAGCCATGAGTGTCAACCTCTTCACTGACACATTTATTGAGCAACTCAATATTTTCTTATGAAATTTACCCAGAATGGTGCATGTAGGAACAATCCCAGTCATTCTGTAAATTTTGGCACCTTGCCTACATTCAATTAATATAAGTTTCTTTGAATGCTTTCTGTGCTATGTTCCCCGGCTGAACCCTTAATGTTGATATGGCATGACAAGTAGAGTAGCACGAATTTTCAAGTATTAAGGATAAGGTCTTTGCATAAGGTATTCAATCAGAAAGCATGCTGCTCTCTGGCAATGAACTTAAAAGAACTCTGTGTCAACACATAGAATTCAATCAATTATCCAGATTAATTTGCAAAAGTTAGGGTTTTGCGCCTTGCGCAGTATATCAAACCTTGCTTGTCGAAATCAAGCCTAGAAAAACTAGGTAATTAATCCGCCATGGATTGCCAGATGCAAAATCTTGCCCAGAATCAGAAAACAAAGAGCCGCAAGATAGGAGCAGCAGCAAAGGGAGGCGTGGGCATGCCTTAGGCCAATAAGCGCCATTGACCACGCCCCATCCTAAACCGACCCCATCTCCCTCGACCGATCAAGTTTCTCTAAAGCCTCCACGCTCTACCGACCAATCAGGTCACTTTAAAATGCGCCACGAGCACTAGAGGTGTGGTCGCGCCTTATGTTTGGCCCGACTCTTTTCTTGACCAATCAAGTCGCTCTAAACTCGCCACCATACATTAAAGGCCAAACGCACCTTGCCGCGCCACCATACTAACTGGCAAACCAAACACGCCCTGCCAAAACAACATATTAATCGGCATGCCAACATGCCACTCTGCCGTAGTAACATGCCAATGTGCCACAAATGACGCCACTACGTGCTAATCCACTTTCTGTTCGCGGACTCCAATTAGGATTTCATGATCGAAACAAGACTTTTGCTTCAGCAGCGTTAGCTGAAACCCTATTTTTGGTCATAGTCCACAATATGCCACGAGCCACTTTTGCCTTGGCCATTCCGCCAAGCCCTAATTTTGGCCACGACACCAAACCCTAGCCTTGGCCATGCCTCCGAGCCCTAACTTTGGCACGGATCCAAATCCTAGCCTTGGCCATGACGCCAAGCCCTAACTTTGGTCACGACGCCAAATCCTAGCCTTGGTCATGCCGCCAAGCCACAACGCTACAGATGCGGCTATGCCACCATGTCGTAGGCGCATGCCGTGGCTATGCCATTATGCCACTAAAAAGTTCCAACATAATGTGGACATAATCAACAACTACTCTGTTTCCTGAGTTACAATCTCAGCCATCCAAGTTTTCCACCGAACCGACAGACTTGTGGCAACTTTTAGGCGACCCGCCGCCTAAATCTAGTGGTCATGGCTACGTCAAGCGCCACTTGCACCACCGTGCCACTGACATGCACGATCCATGCCAGCCATGATGCAATGTCGCTGGCATGCACCAAACGTGCCATTGCGCCATTACCAGGCGCCAATAGAAGGTATCCATAATCAACGGCTACCCTTCCTCATGAGATGTGATCTCAGCCATCCAAGTTTTCCACCAAACTGCCAGACTTGTGGAAACTTTTAGGAGACCCGCCGCCTAAATATAGTGGCCATGGCTACGCCAGGCGCCACTTGCACCACCGTGCCACTGACATGCACGAGCCATGCCAGCCATGCTGCAATGCCGCTGGCATGCACCAAAGAAGCCATTACGCCATTACCAGGCGCCAACAGAAGGTATCCATAATCAACAGCTACCCTTCATCCATGTTCGCCACTGAGCCGGCAGGCTTGTGGCAAGTTTCATGCGACCAGCCAAGAAATGCCTAATAGCAACGCATGCTATTTTCCTGTGGCAAGCCTCTTTATTTTAACTTGCCACACGTAGCAAAGTGCTACATGTTTTCCACGAAAATACTCGAGACATCAAACATGTCACAAACTGGGAGATACTCATCAGGGTATTGGTCTGGCGGTTTACAGCGTGCGACGTGCAATACGCCCGTTATAAGAAAGTGTCATGAAGAAGGGCGGTTAGTAATGGCAAGAAGTAATGGTGTCAACGTTTCCTTCATCATGGAAGCATAAATTCTGACGTTACACGTTACTCCACCCTTCCACTACTCAATTGTTTCCACTTCCTACGAGACCAGGGTATGTTTTACTACGACTTGTGTAAATAGGTTTCAACTCTTTCCACCAAACAAAAAGTTTTAGTCGGAGAACAACACAGTATCCAGAAATCACCTGGTAGCTTTCCATTCTGTTAGCCAGTTATACTTTCTGGTACAAGTCATAAACAACCACACCTTCATAATCAACTATTCTGGTCTCAACACTTTCTTCGCTTCCCTCCTTAAGACCAACCTTTCTCCTTCACTTTGTGACCGAAGCAAGCCTGGAATGGCCATTTCCTTATTTAGGTCAGGATTATACAGATTGACCTCTCGAATCAAAAATACTCCCGTGCAGTGCATTTTTTAGGGTCTAGACTCATTTCTCATCCACACACAAAATTACCAAAACCCGCAGAGGCATTTTTCACTCACAAACATGGACGTAACGGAACCGTTTCAGTACTATCTTCACTAGATGTATAAACATCCATATTCCAAACCACCAAAGATTGTCTTGAACTCTCAAGTTGACTTTGTGTGCTGTACTAGTGTACTTGCTTCCTACTCGATGGAGGTTCACGTACCTGACAAGTAGGGATATGGTTGAAGAACTCCCTATAAATTTTTTTGATTACTCTGTCGTTTAGTAGCTGTGGTAAGTGCTCCTATAAAAACCTTCTTCGAATATTTATTATAATTACGAGAATCCGCTTCGTACACAAGTGTTCCATGTTGAGCGAAGTAAACATCCCGAGGAATTTCATTGATTGTTACATAAGAAGGGGGATAGTCTGGAATATATACTTTTCCGGTAAGATGACGAAGACCACGTTCTCTTAAATAAATACAACCTTCGTTTTTCTCGAGGTCGAACAAGATAAATCTACATGCTGATATTTCTCGGCTGAATCTGACGCGATCGTATGAACTATATATGAATACTATTATTCCATGGGTTCTATGTTATACCTTCCGCTCCCATCATTTCCATTTGATCACGCGAGTTAAGGAGAGATTGTTTAGACACATCTCTCTATTTCATCACACGAAATTTCTTATTGTATTCACACATTCTAGGGAACAAATCTCTCAGTTGATGTACCACAAGATTTTGAGAATACTCTCTTGGATTAGTAATTGGTAAATAACAAAAGACTCCTTCCAAACCTAAGTCAAGCACAGAGGATCTCTCTAATAAATTCTTGAATGAGTTTGTAGAATCTATGTTAAAGGAAAGGTATGTCCAAAACCCGGGTCCCGAAAATCATGCCTAGAATCAGTTTTAGAACCAATTCAAAATAATGCATATAGAAACACTTTAGTATCTTCTATATTATCTAAAGAGGTAGGATCCATGGACACTCCAAGATGAATAAGGCCGGACAAGATTTGTGTCATTTTTTCCGCAAAATCCAAACGACAATAAATTTAAGAGTAATATTTTGAAGATATGTTCCTCTTATAAGACTCTACCTTCCTACAAAAAATAAACGCAATTCAAAATAGCAAACTTCACCACCTACCAATCTTAATTTCAACCGTTAAATTTGGACGGCTGATATTGAAAGGGATAAATGGTCGTTTTATACATCTCGAATTGTGTTCAACACTTAGTAGGACTGGTATCCCCTCTATAAATCATGGTGAATATACGTGAGAAAACAATATCTCATCCCAACCCAAACTAAAAGTTCATGTATGTACATCCTCACCATGTGCCCAACCAGATATTATGTGAGGAAGCACAAGAAATTGGGCATTTCAAATCATTTCGGAGTCTTTTATTAAATAAATAGATAGATACATGGAAATGACTAATCTGGTGAAGAAATTCATTTTTCAATGGCGTTCTACTCCAAAAGGGTTTTCGTCGCTACTTTTAGGGAATTAATAACTAACTAGGATGTAATTTTAAGTTACAATTACGGGATGAATATGTGATTAGGCTAAGTGCTTCGGGCCAACCCAGCATAACATTTCTTATACTCCTCTATTTTCTTTCCAAAAAAAAAACAAAAAAAAACTAGCTAATGGACATTAGCGCAAAGTTTTCATCGTATTAGTTTACCGGATGTGTCTGATGTCGTTGCACACTTAAATAATTGGGCCTCAATCAGCTAGAAGCACGGTCAAATGTGTGTTAAACTCAATTCCAGCTCATTATATGATTAACTTCAAGTTACCTAAGCAAATACTGAAACAGCTTGATGCAACAAGGAAATACTAATTGGTCCTACAAATAATATATTAGAGACAGTCTAGTCCAGTAGACCTAAAAATTTGAGTTTAGCCAGTGGTGCTACGCTACGGTAGCAGAGTATATTTGGTCGAGCGTGGATATAACGTTCGTTTGCTAGTGAAGCGTGGATATAATGCTCGTCTGAAATGGGCGTACATATAACCAACGCCTTCGTGGGGCGTGGATTAAACGAACATCTGTTATGGGGCAAACATATAACTCACGCCCCAATAACATACGGATATATAGTTAACGCCTGGTGGAGCGGAGGTTAAACATACGCACATATTAGACTATCCAAAAATCACACACGTACAGACGGATATATAGTTAATGCCTGATTTCAGGCGAACATATTCAGAGGCTCAATGAGCTTGTGAGAAATCTTCGGAGGCAGTTGTTACAATGCAAAGGGGATAATGAAACAGCCAATAGAACTGCCAATTCATTGACAGAAAATATAAATGAACTTGAGCGACAACAAATTCTGGAAGATTAGCCCTGAGATTGCTGCAAATTAATTTTCTCGAGAGATCTCCAGATTATTATTTCTCTATCAACCTATGTAGCTTCAGCCTTGGACACTGATCGACTTGTTAACACGTATGCGAGATGTCATGGTATAGATCCCCAGCAGCTTCTTGTGAAAATCTATTTTAAGAGGCCACCCACGCTTAAGCTGGAAAGCTTAACCCATAAGTCTCATGGTGACTTGATATCTGAACTCAGAGGTTAAGGTAAATGCATGAGTGGTTCAATCAATCAGGTCTGTAAATAAATGAGATCTCCTTTATTTGCAGGCAGGGTTAGTCTTTATGATACCTGCTAGAGAATCACCTTCACACGTATATAGAGCAATGGAAATTTGAACTTGATGTGTGGGAAGGTTACATTCAACATGTTATAATTAAGTACTTCATTTTGTGTTGGTATCGGGAACTTTTGATTGTCTCGGCTAATTTGCTCGAATGTCAATTTTGACAGGGTTTTGTTGTTACTAATGATACTGAACTTTTTTTCAAAACTGTTGAAGAACTAAACTGTTAAAACCTGGTAGTCAGATGGGATGGAATATACATTTTCCAGTTGCGAAAATGTTAAAAGGGTGTCACTTTCTTGCTGGTGGTGGTATGGTGCGTTATTTACTTTTCATATTTCCAGTTAGTGTGCACACTATCACCACTGAAACTCTTTCATGAACGGCTTGCTCCATGGCAGCTTCTTTTCATGGACGAAAATCCATTCTACTTTGTAAGGTGAAATCCGATAAAGTTCACTAATCTAATATAAACATTTAATTAACTAAGCTAATTAAAATCATTAAAACATAATTAAGTAAGAACCGTTTGGTCATTATATAATGGAGCGAACCTATTACCACCGCCTGCAATGAGGCGTGAACTATACCAACCCCTGAATGGGGAGAATGTATATTATTCGTCTCATTGGGGCGAACCTAATACCTACGCCTGTCATGAGGCGTACATTTTACTTACGCCTAGTCGGGCGTACATTTTATCAACGCTTCATCGAAGCATACTTTATAACTTCGCCTCACCATGGAACGAGGAATATACAACCGCTTCACATGAAGCGTACTTTATAACTCCGCCTCTTACCAAACGTACATTATACGTTCGCTCGATTATATTTGGTTTTGGTCTTGGTCCCAGACCAAATATAGTCTGAAATTTTTTTTTGGTCCAGCTTTTACTCTTTAGTCCGTCCCACTGTGTCTTGTTTCTGGACCATAGTTATGGGTTTGATCGTCCACTGTGGTTGCTCTGAGGGCCTAGATCATCCTCTAGTTCCAAATAGAAACTATACAGAACCTGCAAGAGTAATATATGTCTGTGATATTATGCTCCAGAATCCAAGAAGATGTAATGTTCCTTTGGCTACAGCAGTGTTTCAAGATTACACTAAACTCATTCTGCAAATGCACCTTGTCCAACATGGTCAAGACACCATTATATGGGAACCAAATAGAAAGGGTATCTTCTCTGTTAAATCCACGTATAATGCTTTAACTCCTCTGGACAGGCACTTACAAATGCAGTTTGTCCCAAAAGAAATTGGAAACATCGTTCGAATTCTACCACACCACATAGATTCAAGCTTTTTATTTGGAAGTGCCTCCGAAACAGTATTCCGACAATGGTGAAGCTAAGTTTCTATAAAGATGGAATTAATACTCTCTGTCTATTATGCAATCAAGCCCTAGAACATCTTATCATAGAATGTTATATGACTAGAACAATATGGTTTTCGATGAATATAAATGTTAGCAACATCTAGTCCGCTCATACTTCTTTAGACTCTTGGATTAAGAGATGGTTTTCATATTTTACGGTCATGCGTCGAGACTCATGGAACATATGGTCAATCACTGTTATGATTACCAGTTGGCAGATTTTGAAGAATAGATTTTTTTCAACAGAAACCCAAATATCCTGAAGACAGTTAAAAATATTAAATACTTGATTAATCAATGTCTTCACTGTTTTACAAGTCATCAGTAGAATTACCACCACAGTCCTTTTCTAGGCAGCACCCAAATTTGGCAACCTCCCCCTCCTACACATCTCAAGATTAATATTGATGCTTCTTATGATAAAGTGGAAAAAGTTTTTGGCATTGATCTAATAATCAGAGATTCTACAAGTACCTGCAGGGGAATCACAGGCAGATACCGCAATGGAGGATTGGATGCGGAGCAGACTGAATGCTTGGCGGTTCAAGAAGCTATCTAGTGGGCCAAGTCGCTAAATATCTCGAATGTCATGTTCGAAACGGATTGTATTAATGTGGTAAACTCTTTAAAAGGTGCAACCATGCACGTACAGTGGGAAAATCAGTAAATTGTAATAGAAATAAAGCACCCCTAGACAGCGTAAATGATAGTTCTATTAACTATGTAAAAAGAACTGCAACCAGTGCAGCCCACAAGCTACTTAACAAAGCTATACTGGAACATCTTTTGCTTTTTTTGGATACATCCCAGATAATTATGCTGAAATCTTAAGGGATGTTGATGTTCTAAGTTGTAATGTTTTATAAGTAATGATAATCGTTTTTTCGTGAAAAAAAAACAAAAATTTGGGGCGACCGACCGAATGGCCTGAGAAAAGGAGTCCTTTTTATGGCCACTTTTTTGCAAAAGGAACCTTACGTAAATGTGCAATTTAAATAAAAGATCGGATAAAATACTCCTAAAGAATTCCCGTCACACGGAAAATTCGGATACCTTTTCATTAGAAAAAATTGTCCCTCCCTTATGGTCCAATTACGATAACTCTTTTTATATCCTATTTTCAGGGGCATAACCATTTTGCAATCAGGAAAATGATACTTTCACCCGGTTTCAGGAAAAGTGGTACTTTCTCTCCGTTTTATGAAAAATGATACTTCCCTCGTTTTAGGAAAAATGATACTTTCACCTGTTTCACAAAAAGTGATACTTTCAGGAAAAGTGATACTGTCACCTCGTTTCAGGAAAAGTGATACTTTCTCCTCGTTTCAGGAAATCTCCCCGTTTCTGAAAAATGATACTTCCTCCGTTTCAGGAAAAATGATACTTTCGCCCGTTTTAGGAAACGTGATACTGTCACCCCGTTTCACGAAAAGTGATACTTTCGCCCCGTTTCAATAAAAGTGATACTTCCGCCTCCCGTTTTAGAAAAAGTGATATTTTCACCCCCGTTTCAGGAAAAGTGATATTTTCACCCCCGTTTCAGGAAAAGTGATATTTTTAGCCCCTCCTGTTTCAGAAAAAAGTGATACTTTCATCCGTTTCAGAGAAAGTGATACTTTCACTTCGCTTTAGAAAAAGTGATACTTTCCCTTTTATTAATTTGGCCTATTTTTAGGTAAAAATGAAAGTGTGAATGTATTTCTTTGTCTGAAACAGAGGTAATATATGCCTGAAAATATCATTCCAACATAGAAAAAGAAGAAGATGCATAACGAATTATGGAGCCACCACAAAGGATGCATAGAAGTTATATCGTCGTATTTTGGTTCATGCATCCATTAATTTGGTTATGCAACTACTAAAACGTTGTATATGCTTCAAAAATAACATTCCAACAAAAGAAAAAAAGATGTATAACGCGTTATGCATCGGTGTTTCGTTTTTTAATCGGCCCTCCCCGCCGTGGCAGCGGTGTTCTAATTTATAAATTAAAATTAATGTAAGGGACGGGAATCAAATACAACTCATTTTTTCTTCTCACCGCAGCACCAAAAGCCTCGGACATGTTCAGATCCCTTGGCTGCTTTACTCCATCAGGGAGTTTCCAATCAAAGTGGTATACCAATTGAGCAAGTAAAATCTCAACATTTGCTATACGAAAACTCATTCCTGGACACATCCTTCTACCAGCACCAAATGGTATATATCCAAAATGAGTTCCTTTAAAATCAACAGAACATAAACCATCATCTCCGTTAACAAACCTTTCCGGCACAAAGCTCTCTGCATCATCACCCCAATATTCTCGATCTCTTCCTATCGCCCATGCGTTTACCAGGGTTTTAGTTTTCAAGGGTATCTCATACTCATCTATTACACAATTCTCCTTAGATTGTCGTGGGAGTAAGAGCAGAAGGGGAAGGTGAAGTCGAAGTGTTTCTTTGATAACTTGTTTTAAGTAGACCAGTTCTTGTATTGAGCTCTCGTCTACTTCTTTGTTGTTTTTGTTGAGAATGGCTCTCACTTCGGCTTGTGCTTTCTTCATAGGGGTAAAGGACAAAATGCCCCAAAATCGACCCCCCAGGTTTGAAAATGCCCCGGACGTTAGGCAAGAAATTAAAATGCCACATTCTGTTAGTTTTCAAATTTTGGTCAAAATTGGGGCATTTTCACTACCTTTGACCAGTCAACTATAGTGTGATTTTTCATTTTTGCCCTTCGCAAGAAAAAATACCCGACACGTACTGATATGGTTCTCTTAACACGTGGGCATCTATTTCAAGGACACGTGGTCAAGGACTGACACCTGTAGCAAATGTGTGTTTCGTACGTGTGCTACAGGTATTATCTTCACCAAAATCGATTTTCAGCCACAGAAAGAAATCGAAAGTTCAGAGAGCGATAGGGTTACAGGCGAGAGAGATTGAGAGATTGATAGACGGGAAGGACAAAGGGAACTGCAGATCGATAAGATAGATGAGACGGAGTAGATAAGAGGCAGGTTTTCTCTTCCCGGTGACGAACAGGTAAGTTTTTTGTTCAGAAATTTGATGTTTTAGGGTTTGTGATTAACCATGTGATGAGTATCTTTCTACATTTGATCTGTTTGATTTGGTATATGCTTTACGATTTGGGGTTAGGGTTTGTGAAATTGGTTTGCGATTTAGGATATGTGTTAGGATATTTATGATTTTTGATTTTTCGATTCAGGGAATGTGATTATGAAATTGGTTTGAGATGATGTTGTTATAATCTGAAGTTAGGGTTTGTGACGATTTGAGATTTAAACTGAGTTGGTAATTGCTGCAGGGTGATTTGAGAAAGTAAAAATTAGGGTTTGTTTGTGAAACTGAAGAAAATTGGTATGATTATGAAATTAGTATGATTATGAAAATTGGTATGATTATGAAATTAGTATGATTATGAAATTTGATTGTGTTGTAATTTGATTCAGGGAAAATGAAATTAGTATGATTATGAAATTTTTGGTATGATTACTGTAATCATTAGTATGATTACTGCAAAACATTTCTGTAACTACCATGGCTGCTAACACCCTTGCTGTATTATTTTGTTTCATTACTGTAAAAAAATTTCCTGTAAAAATTTGTTTCATTACTGTAATCATATTATTCAGTGTTTTGTTTCATACTATTTGTTTACAGTAATGATTACTGTAAACTTTGTTTCACTACTGTAATAATTATTGTTTTTTTGTTGGGGAGTTGTTACAGAATGGGTAGCAAGGATAGGAATTTCTGGTTAACTGATATAGGTGGCCGGTTTAGAGACTTGCATATTCTTGGTTGTAAAGCTGGTACCAGTGGAGATGCTTTTATGGCTATGGTAAAGACTAGGTTGGTGAATGAACAAGGTATGAATTCTACACTTGAACTGTTTTTATTTAATGATGAAGAAGGGAATGCATGTGATAAGTGTGAATCAGAAGAAATGTTTATTTCATTTTGGAACAAAGGGAAAGTAAATAAAGATAATTTGGTCAGACTGTGGTTCACTCCAATTATACCTACTCCTTCAGTGAGAGAATGGGGTTATGTTTATGATGCTTCCAGTGTTAGTGGGGTAAGTGGTGTGACTAATTATATCAGCCCAGTGAGGAAGAAAACTGTTAGTAAAAGGGTAGAGGTTAGGAGGAGTCCAAGACTTAATAAGACTGCTACTGTTAGTGGGCTTAAAGATATGAAACCAACAAGACTTGATTTTGAGCATGAAGAGCAAGTGGAATTGACACAAGCATCTGTTGCTGACAACCATGTTCATGAATCTCAAAGTATTCCTACACAGTCATCTGTTGCAGCCAACCATGTACAGGGGTATGAAGATGACCAGGTGAATTTGCCTAATGTACATCAAGATGAGTGTCATCCTGATGACAAGCCTGACTTTCTCTTTAAGGACTATGATGAGGAAGAGGATGGTGAAGATGAAAGTGAGGATGAGAGTGGAGATGATAGTGAAGAAGAAACACAAGAACAGATGAATTATGAAGATTGGGTTTCTATGTGTGCTAGGGGTATAGATGTTGGTAATGACCCTGATGATTGTAATGAAGATTTCAATGTAGGTGGCTTTTATGAAGAGCAGAGTGCACCAGTGAATGCATCTTCAGATGAAGATCTTCCCAGCCAAGAAGTCACTCAAGAGGAAGAAGCTAAGTGGGAAGAAGATTTTGGTCAGCATTTAAATGAACCACAACGTCTAGAAATGATAAATGAAGATACTCCTGAGGTCACACCTGGTGAAATAAGTACTGGTATGGCTTTTGGAAGTATGCAAGCTTATAAGGATCATTTAAGAGAATATGCAGTGTTGAAACACAGGGATTTTAAGGTGAAGAAAGGAGATAAAATCAGACACTATTCTTACTGTGTAGATCCAATGACAATCAATTGATTGATGATTTCTTTCGTTGCACATCTCACATTCCTGGCTTGATGTAGCAGCCATTATGAAGAAGGAATTTTTTTTACTGATTTTTGGTTGGATCATCTTCACAATTTATAAGTCAGGGGAGACAAAAAAAAATGACCGTTATTACAACGGTCGGAATATCACAACGGTCGGAAAATCTAGCCGTTGATTAGCTAGGATGTTCCACGTGTCGCGATCCTAGCTAGTCATTTAAAAAAAACGGTACATGTAATGCCCCAAAACAGGACCCTAGATTTTCATCTTGGCCATACATAAGGGTATAAATGTCAAACGATTTCCACGTGCGGGCCACATGCTTACGCATTTGACCACTTAACGCTCTGAAACGGAAAACATAACAGAATGGGGCATTTTGATACGGTTTTGGGGCATTTTGATTTCTTGCCTAACGTCCGGGGCATTTTCAAACCTAGGGGGTCGATTTTGGGGCATTTTGTCCTTTAACCCTTCTTCATAATTCTTGGGTTTCTTATCATCTCAGACATTGCCCATTCAACTGTACTTGACGAAGTGTCCGTCCCTGCCGAGAAAATGTCTTGTGGAGTCGAAAAACATCACATATAAAATCCAAGTGCACATCAAAATCATGAAAAATACTGCGGTATCAATTTGATAGGGAAAGTTCGGAAAACGCCAGACTAGTATGGAGGTTTGTGGCGAAATGCCCAACTGCCCCAGTTTGACATACCATGAAAACTGCTTTAATGTTGTCTGTGGCGATGGGAAATTCAAATCCGCCACCAGTTTCTTGAATACGAAGAAGTACATCCAGGAGATCTCCCTCCAGCTGATGATCATCTGTACTAGTACTGCCATTCTTAATCACTTTAGACGATCTAGTCTCTCTATGTTCTTCGATGATACTTTCAACTATTTTATCCAGTTTCTTTTGTAACCTCTCCAGTTTAAGTTTGATGCCACAAAGAGCATGAAGCGATTTGAAAGACGGGAACACGTTTAGTACTCAACAACTCTAAAGAGAAAATCTTCCGCAGCTGCCTCCAGTAATCACCATATGGAGCAAACCCAACATCTATATAGCCATAAGTCACAATCTCTGCAGCAAGAAGTTCACCTCGACTAGCAAAATTAGCGTCATGTTTTTTCATAATCTGTTCAGCCATACCTGGCGAAGAAACCACAATTGCTGAAATTTCACCAAGTTGCAGGTGCATAAGAGGCCCATGTTTCATGGCCAGATCTCGGAGGGACTGATGTGGTTGACCTATTAGTATCTGGTGCAAATTTCCGATGATAGGCAATTTGCATGGCCCCGGAGGCAATTTCGAGGATGATGAGATTTTTTTTTTTGGATCTATTTCTTTTATTCAGGATCACTACCATGAATAATGTCAAGGCAAAGAAACATAAACTCAGAGGAAGGGAAAAAAGAGAGTGGAATTTCATGTCTGGGTAAGAGGCAGAAATTGATAATGCAAGTTCGTGTTTAGTCTTTAACATGCTATTGTATTTAATGTCTGACTCACCATATGCTATTGTATTTAATGTCTGACTCACCATTTTTTTGTCTTTTAAGTGTGGAATCCCTCCCCATCACAGTACTTGCTCTAAGAGCAACAAATGAATACACAAGAAAAAAATCCAAAGACAAAACTTGAAAGTAATGTTTTGAAAGTTGGATTAGATAAAAGGAGTACATCAATGACATCAGGGCAACAAATGAAGTTTCTAGTCCTTGGCATTCTGATAGAAAGATTCGTAAGTAGCGACTCTTGGCTTTGATCCCGGACCTCCTAACTCCTCCACGAAACCAGATGTCATCTTAAGAAAATCATTCTTGTGTAATTGCTCCCATTCCTAATTTAACAGCAAAGGAAAAGAAACAAAAAGTGATCATTCAATATGAAAATACGATTGAATTTGTAACCCAGCTCCATTTTGTTACTCTATCACTTGATTTTAAACTTTCCAAATCTAGCAATTTGAAAACTACTACTTTTTAACCGATAGGATTGAAGCAAACAAAAAAGATGATGTAGATCTGCTGTTGTGTCATAATTTAGGCCTAGACGGGGTATCATCATAATGGCAAGATTAACACAGATAATCGGTAGAGTGTACGCAACACAGATAGAGACCTATTATGAGACCCAACCTGTTTCTCGAAACTAATAAATGTTAGCGATTTATTCCTATGTGCCATGCCCCGTGATGTTGCAGCATTGGGTAAAACCTAAACCAAATCAAGAATTTATTTGTACCTGTGTCTCCTTAACGACGCCTAATCTGAGCATCTAAAATAGAAGACGAAGGAAGGCCTACCTAGCAAGCATAGAGTGAACAGACATATTCCAATAAGCAGTTACCTCAAAATTCCATTCTCCATACAAGTTTGGGTCGTTTTTGTAAACCCACACGTAAGTGTAGGATCGCACCTTGTTTGAAGTATCCTGCAGTAACACAGGAAAAGCAATAAGTGATATGAGGCCGATTGCTCAGTTTAGTATTAGAAATGGTTGGGCAAAACTTACTATCAAAGAAACATCAACACTGCTTCTCTCATATTCTTCATCCTCAAATATATCTAAAATCTCTATCTCAGAATCTGTTATATCCAAGAGAACCTGCAGTAAAAAAAAAAACGCTCAAGAGATTAACTTAATGACATGATCCAGTATTACAAATAAAACAAATGTAATTCCATTCAAGGAGAAAGGAATGACATCTCCGATCTCCATTAACTGTGGACACTTGACAAACAAAATCAATGAAAGAAATGATGAACTAGAAAGATGATACATTGAGTATCACAAGTGTTACACTATCAAAAATTGAGAATGGGTTCTGAGACAGACCCTCCCAGTGACTTTTGTGTTCTCTACTGGCAGAATTGCAGGATAAACACGCCCTTTTATGCTGAACCTTTTACTGCAAAATCGTAAAAAATAATACTCAGATGGATAAAGATATTGCTAATGCTAGATTGTGCGAAGCAGCAAGTTCCATACTCTCGCATCTATCGTTGCATACAGAAAAATCTACCCACAATGTGACCGAAACAACTAATCTAGTATCAATTTCATTAAAGATTATATTATCGTAGACATTAATATCACATCTGCATTACATGGAACTGTGTAATTCTGTTCATTTTCTGGAACATTTTGTTACCCAGCCATTCCAAGTTCCAACAATCATTCACTTCTCTTAGTAGGAATCTCAAACGTGTAACTCATAACCTTGCAACTTAAAGGTCATAAGCTCAACTCCCCACCCTTGGTCCACTCTATGGCAATTACTAAAGATATACTTGGACAATATAACCAACAGGAATAGCGACAGCCGAGGAAATAGTCTGGGACTCTAAGAGGATTCCATACCTCAACAGTCCAAAACAAACAAAAATGGGAACCTTAAATGGGTCAATCCAAACCTTTTGCACAAACTCTTAAACGTAACCCCCAATTCCTGTACCAAACTATTTCATCATAAATGATGTAATGATGGTAATCATTTTTCCATTAATCCAAAAAATTGCTTTCATTCATAATCTCAATTGCCAAATGCATTATTCTTCAAAAAAATTCAAGTAACAAGGAAGCTTGGGTACTTTGTAGTTTGGTATTTGGGTTATCCCCAACACCGGACTTCAGTACCCGGTTGTTCAAATATTAAGCTTGGGTGATAAGATAAATCTTGATGCTTATCTATCTTCAGTTTTTCCAATCAAAATAATTATAAGATTCCTATGAAAATCAATTTGGGAAAAAGCTAATAATTCATCCAATACCTGAATATCGATTCTCTAAAAAAAAAAAAAATCCTAAGAAATTGAAATAAATAATTTTCACAGTTTACTGTGAAATCAATGAAATGAAATTTTAATCAGAGATAGAAGCTTACAAGTTGTCAAGGATAGCAGGAGAATTCTGAGGGACGCGATTCAATAACGCTCTCACAACATCATCAGCCAACAAACTTCCATATACGAATACATTATGAAGATTTTGACGATGGTTAGAAGAAATCACAGATGGTGATGATGCCGATGTTGCCATCTCTCCGTATCTCTCCTTGAAGATGGGAGTAAAGTGCAGCAGTGGTGGCACTAGAGTTCACTCTTGACCCTACACTTTTTGGGCTTAGGAAACATAAAATAGTCCAAGCTGAGAAACCTGGCCCATTTACTTAGTTGGTCAGCTTTATTTCGAACCATAATATTGGGCATACCAAAATCTTCCAAGGCATACTGAATGAAGACAAAAAAGGTTGTGAAATTGCAAAATCAGATAACCCCTTAACCCAAATTTTTTTTAATGACAAATCTGTCCTTTACGTATTAGTGTTAATAATCTTGATTAGTGATTAAATATTTTGTTTAGTGATTAAAATAATTTTCAGAATTATAAGAGTTGTTTAGATGAAAATTTTGAGGAAAAAAAATCAAAGTTTTGGTTTGGTTAAGAAGGAGAGAAAGAGAAGGAGAAAGTGAGAAAATTCTAATTCTTGATTCAATGGAGGATGAGGAGGGTCATATATCATCTAAAAAACCTAGGAAAATGCACATCAACTACATCAATGATTCCCAAACCATTGGAGGATGAAAAGGTTCGACTTACATTTATGAGCCGAACCGATCCCTTTATGAACAGTTCGGCTAGCTGAAATTGTTTAGGTATGCGCCGAACATTTGCTAGACACTAGTTCGGCTTGTATAAAATTTTCCTAGAAAGCCGAACCTATTCCTGAGAGTTCTGGAATAAAAAATGTTAATGGTTCGGCTTATATAATGAAAATCGTATCAGCCAAACTGTTCATATACACTTTCAGGCTGAAAATTTGAAGAACCGTTCGGCTTAAAAAACAACAACCTTATGCGTCGAACTTAGGTTCGGCTCACAACGCAACTATATTATGCTCCGAACCTAGGTTCGGCTCACAACTCACCTAAATTATGCGCCGAACCTTGATCTGAAACCTGGATATTGACAACTAATGAACAGTTCGGCAAGCTGAAAGTGTTATTGTTATGAGCCGAACCAACTAGTTCGGCTTGTTTAAAAATATCATAATGAGCCGAACCTAGTCCTGTGTGATCTGGAATAAAAATTATGTGAGGTTCGGCTCATAGATGTAAGCCGAACTGTTCATCAATGGGTTGGTTCGGCTCATAGATGTAAGCCGAACCTTTTCCTGAGAGTTCAGGAATAAAAAATGTTAATGGTTCAGCTTATATAATGAAAATCGTAGGTTTTAACTCACTAAAATCAAGTAGATTTTATCTTCATCTTCAAGAGAATGAAAATACGAAAATAACGCAAAAAGAATGAGGGCATTCCGACATTGGACGAAGAAGTTATGATCAAAACCAGATCGAAAGAATTCAGTCTACAGCGGGAAGTTCGGCTGATAACTCATCAACACGAGTCAGCCGAACCTAAAGCCTATAAATCAATATTTTCGAAGTGTTTAAGGGTGTATAGGTCATTGCATACCCATTAGACACCCCTTATCAATACACCCTGGTTAGGAAAATGATTTTGTATGCCTATAAAGTTTTTGGTATGCCCAATATTATGGTTCTTTATTTCGGAAACATAAGTCGGCTGTTGCCGTCTCTGTGAAGAACCATGTTGGCTGCATAGCTGATTTTGGGAATCGCAAGGTTGTTCAGGCGCTTTCAAAGCCAAGCGGATGTCCTAATGGTCGACAATTGACAGAGTTACCGCTTCTTTTTAAATTAATACGTAGTTGGACAATTGACAGAGTCATCGGAACTAATATGCCATCAAAATATTACTAGTCCCATTCAGATGATATTGATTTTTTTCCCACATTAAATATCACCATAAGAAAGAAGCCGAAAGACAGGACTTGAAAGCTTGGAACAATGCAAGGGCCTAAAAAGCAATCCAGACAAGAATGTTTACATACTCCCTCCATACCACATATATATAGGCGGAGGAGGACAATTCTCGTGGATTAAGAAAAGTGTCTTGTATAAATTTTCATGTTTTTTCATGTTTTGCCCTTTGTCCTATTCATAACACTATTATCTATGTACCATAAATAAGTGTATGTCTCGAAATATTCATCTAGGAAATTGGACTCCGCCTATATATTGGTACAGGGAAAAATGAAAAATTCCGCCTATGTAATAGGTACGGAGGGAGTATTTACAAAACATAAAGGAGTGTACCGGTAACAGCGAAGGAACGAATTAAGTTTCTACTCTTGCTTTGATTCAGGGCCTTCTAACTCCTCCATGAAACCACATGTCATCTTAAGAAAATCACTCTTGTGTAATTGCTGCCATTCCTTTTTTAACAACAAAGGGAAATTAGAACATTTAAACAAGGGGAGCAAAGAAAATCAAAACCAGTATGAAATCCCAATTAAATTTGTAATACCAACTCTATTTCGTCATTTGATCACTTGATTAAAACTTTGTGATGACTATAGCAATTTGAAAATTACTGAACAACGAAGATGATATAGACGGATAGGTGTCATAATTTAGGCTTAACTCGCTAGAACCACTTATGCCAGATTACACAGTTAACCTGTAGGGTGTATGCATCGTGTTTAGAGGCCTATTCTTTCTCGCAACTCTACAGACAAGACTAAATCAAAGTTCTTTTCATAACCATCCTAAAATCATTATTCCTACACGTATAATATACCTATGAAAGCCTGTATCCTATGAACAATGTATGGCCCTGTGCCCTCTTAACAATGGCTGTATGAATCTAACATTCATTTTGGGTCAATAAGTTTGAAATAAAAGCTGAAGGAAGGCCTAGCTAGCAAGCTTGGAGTGCACAGATATATTCCAATAAAAAAGTTACCTCAAAATTCCATTCCCCGTACAAGTTTGGATCATATTTGTTAACCCAAACATAAGTGTAGGTCTGCATTATCTTTAAAGTATCCTGCAATAAGCAGAGCCATTTTTGGTTTTTAGTAGCACAGACAAAGCAATCAGTGATGAGGCAAACAATCTCATGTTGAACTATGTTGGACATTTGCTAAATTTTGCTTAGACAAAGAGAGTCCATTCTAGCAGCACAAGAAAGCACTGAAGTTTTGAAGTTTGGGTAAGTAACTTATTGGTAAATTCTGTTCGACGATGATATAAGACCGATGCCCAAAGTTTTAAAACTGATTAGACAAAACCTACCATTAGAGAAACATCAACAATGCTCCTCTCATATTCATAATCCTCAAATGTATCCAAAATATCTAACTCAGAATCTGTGAGATCTAAGAGTACCTGCAGCAAAAACAAAAAAAAAAACAAAAAAAACAGTTCAAGAGGCAAATTTAACTACATGATCCAGTATTATGAATGGAACTCCATGCACGGAGAAAAGAATGACACCTAGACTGACTGTTGAAAGTTGACAATTGAAGTCAATAATATTTTTATGAACAAGTTCATACGAAAGAATCTTGAACTAGAAAGATGATTAATTGAATAAAACAAGTAAAATTATATGAAAAATGGCGTCGGTTTAAACCAATTTCTACTATGCAAAAATGAGAATAGATTTGGAGACAGACCCTCCCAGTGACTTTTGTGTTCTCTACTGGCAGAATTGCAGGATAAACACACCCTTTAATGCTAAACCGTTCACTGCAAAAACAGAATCATGAAAACCGTTACTGAGACGGTCATAAAACAAAAGGAAAGAAAACATGGATAAAGATAACATATTCCTATTGCCAGATTGTGCAGGAGTCTAACATGAGAAAGTAGCAACTTTCGTCACTCTCCCTTCTGTTATTGTACACAGAAATTCTACCAACAATGTAACTGTGTTATGCTGACCTAAACAACCAATCTAATTTGAAATTCATGAAAAGCATATAATAGTAGACACGGATATGATAAATATCTACTTTCCATGGAAATGTGCAATTCAGTTCACTTGCAGGAGCATCCAATTATCTATCCCTACTTCAAAGTTCCGACAATCATTCAGTTCTCATAATACAATTCTCAAATAGGTAACTTTGCAACTCCGGTAACAGGACTAATAGGAAATGAAATACCCCAGGAATGAGGCAGATGTTCTCGAGGACTCGAATCAAAACTACAATAATCCAAAACAACCTAAAAATGGAACCTTAAATGGGTAAATCCAACTCTATTTTACAAATATAAGATAATCCCCAAATCCCTGTACCAAACAAATTCATCATCATAGTTGAAACTAAGAATTTCATTCCCAACAACTTCTAATACCAAAGTATTCATTATTCTTCATCAAAATTGAAGTAAAAAAAAAAAGGAAAACCTTCCTTGAAATTTTACCCCACAAGCGTAATTTTTATTTATTTATTGTATATCTGAGAAATTCAAAAGCTTAATTTCAGTCCTCTAAACAAATTTATATCCCAAAAAAAATGGAAATAAACTGAAATCAAAGAAATGAAAGAGACGGAGAGAATATTACAAATTGTCAAGGATGGCAGGAGAATTCTGAGGAACACGATTGAGTAAAACTCTCACAACTTCATCAGCTAACAAACTTCCATACACAAAAATACTCTTAGGATTTTGATGATGAGAAATCACTGATGATGATGACGATGCTGGTGGTGTTGCCATATCTCTCTATCTCTCCCGAGGATGGGAGCAAACCCAGTAGCAAAGAGTAGACTTTCTGTCGTTTGACTCTTTTCGATGCAAGTTCACAGTTCATTTCACTGTCTCTTCTACAGCACTGCCGCATGGGAAAATGAGAAATGGTCCAGACTCCAGAGTAGACTGAGAAACCTGGCCTATTTAGGCCGGTTCCTATGGTGAGAGGTATAAAAGTTGTTTGGCCATGTCATGCGGCATGACAAACTAGTTTTTTCATTACGGTAAAAATGTCAAGTTCTATTAAGGTCGTACTATGTTTTATTGTGTTTTGTGGGATCTTTATCAATAAAAAACTTAGTTGTTTGTGTTTGGTGGGGTAATTTATAAATTTTAAGGATTATATAATATTTTGTGAGACCCTTGTATAATAAAAATATGTTATAATAACTAAAAAGTAGGAGAGAAGAAGTAAAAAAAACGAAAAATTACCTAGCGGTGGAGACTACACCGGTAGAGGTGGAGATTACACCGGGAGATCTACACTACACCGAACGGTCGAGACTCGATCGCTCAGTGCACACTTAATCTAGCCATGCTAAGTGGAAAATTTGCCACTTAGGCAGATCAGTTTGCTTGTCTGCCAGTTCCATAGTGGGTGGAAAACTGGCAAACTGACCAGTTTGCTATGCCCATAGGAACCGGCCTTAGAGTTTGGAAAATTTTGAGTTTGATTGGAAAATCATTTGCTTAGACTTTTTTTCCCTGGCTTTATTAGGGGCGACCCTGAAAAAATTAGGGGCGAATTTTTTATTCCCAACTCATAGACACGGTTATGGGATGTCCAAATTTCTGGAGAATACCCTTCTACAATCGATAGTTTAGTATGGAGTTTTGTCTACTGATTACTAGTTTGTTTAAGAAAGGGTTATTGCCAAAATCTGTAGAACACTATCATATCATATTTACCGATTGTTAAAGTAGAAAACTCAATTTTATCTATTTTGCAGAAAAAATGAATTTGGGGCAACCGTCTATAATCGGTAGCAAATGAACATCATATGACTACGGATTGTAATTGCCGACACCACCTTTGGGCGATTAAGACCACCCAAAACCTAGGAATTTCATTTCATTTTTTTTCTTTTCTTTTCAACTCTTCTTCTTCCCTTCCGATTGTGGAGAGTAAAAGCACTATTCCACCCCCACCCCACCCCAATTCAAACTTCAATTCATCGTCGTCGTTCATCGTCGATTCTTCTATAAAACGATGACTGATACTAATGAACCCACGAGAGATTGAGAAAAATTAAAGAACAACTCGATTGTAACAGCTGCAAACGACAAAGAACACGACGAATACGAAGAACATGAAGAGGATGACGCCGCTCGTGTAGGTGGTGGTGGTGATTCTGATAATCAAACTCTCCAGCAAATTGCCCTAATTAGGTAAGTTTCTATCGTTTTATGTGTTTATGTTGCTTCAATTTGACGAATCCATGAAAATAAGTTTTAGGGTTTTCAATTATTTCCCAGAATCGGTAGTTAGATCTTATTTTTATCTCCCGATTGTGTCCATTTTCTAGGGTTTTCAGTTACATCGACCAGAATCGGGAGTTAATTTTATAGATTACTTCCGAGATTATACAAATTTGTTTGCCACTGAACCATAAAATTGACATAATCGGTTGCTAGGTTATATGTTTCCTTACGATTGAAACAGAGAATTAGAACATGTAGGGACACACAATTGGTACCCAGAATCGGAAGATATTATATAGTATTTGTCTTCCGATTGTGTATAATCGTAGGTTCGACGAATTCAACACTACCGATTATATAAGTTGTAAAATTTGAAAATTTTATGATTTTAGCAAAATCCTATTTCGGGGCTATGTTTTAATCAAAAGCCAAAGGCTATTTCTTTACTTCCGAGTATATGCAATCGGTGGATATGTTATATTGTTTTGTTCCGATTATATATGTCTCATGACTTTATCAGTTTCTGAACCCAAATTGATGCATAATCGGGAAAAGAAAACTAGAATATGACTTCTGATTGTGTGTAATCGGAAGAAAAGCTTTTACCCTTGCTTCGGATTGTGCATAATCAGAAGTTTATATTTTAATTATGACTTCCGATTGTGGAGTTTGTAATGTGATTCTTACGAACTAATTTTATTGTTTAGGGTCAGGAGAGGTAAGAAAGACCAAGATATAATTGTTACATGGCCTCGTCAAAAAGGGGGTAAGAAACTAAGCGCTAGTGCGCGTAGAGAAAGGAGCCAAAAAGAAGTGGAACCAAGCGCTCAACAAGGAACTCAAGAATAAGTACAAGCAAGCGCTCCAGAAATCACTCAACATGAAGTTAGACAAAGTGTTCCAGTAATTACTCAAGAAAAAGGACAACCAAGTGGTACAAAAATAGCAGGAGGAGTTACAAGGAATCCAATCGCGAAGAAAGCATCACACCTTGTACCAATTTCTTTGAAGAAGAAATCCCTGGGCTTCCTAGAGATGGAGTAGCATTGTTATTTGGCTACAAAGACTCCTGGGCCAGAGAAATCTATGAAACCGAGGTAATAATCGTATTATTTTATACTAACGTATTGTCGTTTTATTCGTAATAATACTCTATTAATTTTTTAATGTGTTGTATGTTTGATGGTATCATTCCGATGCGATTCATCTACTCAAGCCCATTGCCGATGAGAAAAGCGTTGAGGCTTAGAACTAGCCAAGTTGCCGAAAACGTGAGTCTATTCCGGGTATTTTCTCAACTCTATTAATCCATTGATCGTTATGTTTTTTTTTCTATTTTAAGAATCACTTTCTAATAATTAGTTTAATATCTATGTAGACATGGATCTATGACCACTACCTCAGTCTGGAATTGGCAGATGTGAACACAGCGTGGAGAGAGGTACACCGAGAGGAACAAAGTACAAGTTCACAATGAACCGTTCAAGGTCAAAGGAGCAACAATTGGTTAACTTGAGGGATAAATTAGACTCACTTAAGGCCTCGGAGGTATTCTTTGATCCATACAAGGAAGACCGAGCTAGTGGACATATAGAGGGTCGTTCCGAGTTGTCCCATTATTTTGGACCATTGTGGCACCCCACAGGTTATGTGATGTGCAATGGCTCCAGGGTGATGCGACAACATGGTGCTTACCAAACAGTACCATGGCATCAAATGAATGGAAAGTTCAAGTTGGACATGGATCCTAGCGAGTCTAACCAGGACAACATCAAGTTAGATTAATCTGGTACACCATCTGTTACTGAACATTAGGATAAAAGGGAGTACCACATGGTGAACACTGGGAGAGCTGTCACCCGAGGTGATGAAAATGCTCCAGGCTATATGGAGTGATACCGGGAGCATTCACATCTTCGTGTAATCCGTGAACTTAAAGAAAAGACGACCTCGACGGCTTCCATTTACAGATGTATCCTCAAAGAAAAAAACCCCAGGTTATGATAAACCAGTTTATAACTTTTCCCTCTAATATTACGATTCAATTTCTTAGCTGAACTCCATTTGATGTTTTGTCTATTAAAAAAATAGGTGAATAGGTTCAAGATTTTGTCCAAATGGTGTGTTGATTGCATAGCTGCTGGACATCCTGTTCCCATTGAGAAGATAAAAAATCACAGGGAGATGATTGATAATGTTGATAATGAAGAGTATGCAGCTGAGTTTCGGGAGAAAGTGACGAAGAAACCGCCCAAGAAAAAAGCATCAAAGGCGAACAAAAGATCTCATGCTTCTTCAAGCTCTCCTGCTGAAGGAAATATTGATGGAGATGAAGGTGATGCTGGTGATAATGCGGGTCGTCCGAATCGTGTTAAGCGTTCTAAAACTTTAGCTAATAAATACTAAGAAGAAAACTAGGTGATAATGTGTTGTTCGATGTTATGGATTATGTTGTTTGAACAGTTTCTTTCGGATTATGGTGTTTTAAATACTTGTTTTGGATTATATGTTCTTAAGTTTATGGGTCATGAATGTATTTTGAGTTATGTTTATTACTTGATTGTCTGAAACTGCTGAATTTTTCACCATAATCAGAGGATACATATCAACCTTACCTACCGATTCTGGTAAATTTTCAAAAATTGTGAGATATGTGCAGAATTGGTAGTAATGTTATCAACCTTAACTACCGATTCTAGTGACTTTCAAAAAAAAGTCAGACAGGTCCATAATCGGAACTACAAATATTAACAATTTCTACCTATTATAGTGGCTTCATTTCTATTGTTCTTCTGAACCTAAATAGCCTTATAATCGGACACAAAATTTTATCATTTTCTACCGATTAATCTGGGGTATAAAATCGGTAGATGAGGTGAACTTCATAAGCTACCGATTATGGTAGTTCCCAAATTCGAAAAACTTGAGATTTTTTCAAATATCAATTTTGGGGCAACTTCATAATCGGAAGACATGTTAACTCCATGTCTACAAATTATGGTAGTTCCCAAATTCGAAAAACTTGAGATTTTTTCAAGTATCAATTTTGGGGCAACTACCATAGGAGAAATGTTAACTCCATGTCTACCGATTATGGTAGTTCCCAAATTCGAAAAACTTGAGATTTCAAATATCAATTTTGGGGAAACTTCATAATCGGGAGACATGGTAACTAAATACCTTCCAGTTTGTAGTTTTTTCTTTCAAAATAACAAAACTTTCAAACTACATATGTACACAATAACCTCTGATTATCCCAACATCTACCGATTACGTAAATAAACTACCGATTATGGAGGGTATAATTGCCATTTCGAAAAATCGCCGATAAGGGATGGATCCATTTTAGGTTTGGGTGGCCCTATTTTGTCTTATTAGTCACCCCTAATTCTTTCAGGGTCGCCCCTAATGACGGCAGGTTTTTTCTATGGGTTAGTAAATGGGTTAATTAGTTGCTCCTAAATACTGTACTTTATTTGTTTCGAAATGATAGGCTAGTTTATTTATGCTTATTATTTTTAAAATAGAGGGGTTCAACTAATTATAAAGTCCAGGGATCGAACCTCTGTCTCTTTCAAGGGAGGAGCATGAGAACCATCATGTCACTTGATGGTTCTCTTATTTGCTTAGGTTTATCATAACTGATTTAAAATAGGTAACAAATCAAAAAAAATGATATGTTTGAATAGATTTTTTGTTGGTTTTTCGTACCCTTAGGCATATCATTTGCAAAAAAGGGAAATTAAGGGGTTTTAAAATAGCGTTCCCTAAGTTAAAGTTTTTTTCAAATAACAAATAATTTTTTACCCTTTGTGTTTGAACAAAAATAATGAAAAATAATAATTTTAATTTAGGGAACATAATTTTGAAACACAAAGGGTAGAGGGGTGTTTTTTTTGATATCTTCCTCCAGATAGACTTATCTTTCCGACCTTCTCCCTAATTAAATAGTTTCATCCAATACCTAATTTATTTTACAATATACTTCAATGGGTGCCCAATCAGACCATATCCAAAAGTGGAGAGCCGAGGGTTTTGAGAATTCGACTAATTAACATCCGCTCTAGTGAGCTGGGCTCTCTCTTTTTTTTACCCTTAAGGAGAAAAAAAAAGGTAACGAACTCCACCGTACTATGCAATGAATTCATGTGAGGTGGTTAAGAGTTGGAGAAACTTTTTAAAATAATGATTTTCTCTTTATTTTTGATAATGTGGTAGAGGCTTTAGTTTTTGAAAAAGCGGGGGTATAACAACCACATCCAATAATTCGTCCGGCAGTCTGTATGGACTAACTCCAATATAATTCCGAGAGCACCATCTTATAAAGAGAGATCAATCAAGAAATATACTAAAGAGTTACATCTCGATTTATCAATACAATCTGCAGTCAAACAGATAGAAATCTGTGAGCCCGATAGTTATGAGAAATAACATGGATGGTACCAAAGACCAATGCCCAAGTGCCAATCGATTCCTATCCGACAATCAAGGTCGGATTTACCAGTTGATTGAACTACGCACAACCTGTGATATTTCAATTATATAAAAAAAATATAATATAGAAAATAAATAACACAAACACCCGAAGTTTTGTTAACGAAGAAATCTCAAATGCAGAAAAACCCCGGGACTTAGTCCATATTTGAACACCACACTATATTAAGCCGCTACTGACACTAGCCTACTACAAGTTAACTTCGCACTAGAATGTAGTTGAGCCCTAACCAAGTCTCACGCCTATTAAGGTACAGTCGCATTCCTTACTCCTCTAGAACCACGCCGGATTCTGCGCACTTGATTCCCTTAGTTGATCTCACCCATAACTAAGAGTTGCTACGACCAAAAGTTGAAGACTTGTAAACAAATCTGTTTCCCACAAATAAGTCTATTCTTATAGATAAATCTATCTCCCACAGAAGTACCTACGAAGTTTTTGTTCCTTCTTTTGATAAATCAAGGTGAATATGAACCAATTGAGAATCCGGTCTTATACTACCGAAGAGAAGCCTAGAATATCAATCATCTCACAATAACTTAACTATATGGTAGTAGAAGAAGTTATTGTGGAATCTTAGAGAATGATACAAAGAGCTTTGTGATTACTTTTTATATCTTACCTATAGGAGATAAATCTCTAGCAAATCTTAAAAAAGATAGTACTCAATACGATAGAACAAGTAAGATCAGAACATGCAACAACAGAGAAAATAGTTAGGTCTGGCTTCACGATTCGAAAATGAAGTCTTCAAGTCATTAACCTATAATGGTTTTGGAAAAACCTGGGTTAAATGAGAATCGACTCTAGTCGCAACTAGGACAGAGGAAAGTGCCGAGATTGAGTTTTCCAGTTGTTAGAGTTCTCCCTTGTATAGTCTTTCAAATCAGGGTTTTCTTTCAATCAAAGATAAGATAGCTTAGTAACAAAGAATTCAATATTCACCGTTAGATGAAAACCTGATTTAAGATTCAAGCTAAGTCTGCTTAAAACCAATGGAATATCTCTCCAATATTAGATGGTTTTCTCTTGTTACACACAAATGAAATATACCTTCATTTAGATATGGGTTACCGTACCTAAACGTGTATATTGAGTTGGCTCAATAACAGTTAACCGAAGTTAGCCATATGACTTAACCACATTCATCTAACACTTCTAGGTCAACTATGATGATCAATCAATCATGAAAGATAATCAAATGAATCTAATTGTGTTCCACATAGAGTTTTTCAATTGTTCACTATTTCACAGAAATATATATATACCAGTTGAATCAAAATCAGAGTGATTCATAAGAACCAATTCATGCACATTAAGACACGGTTTGCAAAGATTGTATTCCTTAATTCATAAATGTATTTGTTCATGAATATGAAAAACATACTTAATCGATTTTAGAACTTAAACCACTAAGTTTGCAAACAGGTGCACAAACTATAGCTTCCGGACTTTGATTTTGTCCAGCGGTTTACAAACGGGTATGCATACGGCTGTCCCATACCTTAACTCAGGTAGAACCGTTCACATACTGGTATGCGAACTTGATTCCCGGACTTTAACAGTTAAAACCGTTCGCATACCAGGTATGAATACAAGGTTCCCACACCTGAATCATACCAAAACAGTTTGCATACTAGGTACGCATACTGCATTGTATCCAGACAAAGGTTTTTGTCCTAAACTCCCATTTCAATCATTGAAACATCCTTAGAAGACGACAGTAGATGTCTCACACAAACTATTAGCTTATAAGTAATTTTCAAGTGATCGAATGATCAATAAGAAACTTTGCGAATCGACATCAAATGATTGTCACACATAAATCATGTAAGATGTTTCAAGGAAATTTTCACATGATCATCTTTTGACTTATTATTTAGTTTCCAACAAATAAAATGTTTCCAACTAAACTTGTCAAGAATAATGATGAACGTAGCTAAAGCAAAAAGCTTCCAACCCATATTTCGAGAAATATATAACCGAGTTGAACTCAGCTCGAAATATCAAATGTGTATAATATAAAAGTCTATATAGCTATATGACTTAGTCTCATTAGGAGATAGAATAGAATAGACTTCTGAGTGATAGATAAGTTTTAGTCTCCATATACCTTTTGTTGATGAAGTTCCTCCAGGCTCTCCTTAATAGATCTTCGTCTTCAATCGATGAATGCCGTGAAGTCTAAAGCTCAACTACACATTCTATCTTAATCCGAGACATAGCTATAAGTAGACTAGAAATCAAAACTATAGTTTTGATTAACGAAATTTGACAAACAAACTTGAGATAGAAACGTTTGCGAGTTCGACCGAGCAGTGCTCTAACAGTTTTCCTTAAATTCTAACCAACAATCAGAGAGGAGAACTTCATATCTTCTTTTAGTGAATAAGTTCAATATTGGGTCAGTTGATTTTTCTGTTTTGAAAGCTTCATCCTCTTCATTGCCCGGTTCTCAAGAAGGAAAAATATCACAACACCAAATTGTATCTTATGATAATCTGGCCTTTTTCAAGCCTCCAATTCTTCAATGACTTCTTTAATATTGAATTTAAAGTGATTGATAGTGAATCAAGAGCCTTTGATCATCAGGTGAACTCAAACACTTTGTTATTATTAATTAGTGACCCATGTGTAGTTGGGTATCTTGTAGGAAAAAGATTTTCTTTTTCGTTTGTGAAAGAAAAGCTAACTTCCCAATAGAAATATAAGGTTACTTGTGAATGTTAATTGATTGACAAGATTTATTTCTCCTTGGCCTTCCAACACGAGTTGGCTTTAGTTGCTAGTCCCGACATTGATGAACTACGGTCCATGCTTAATCCCTTCAATGTTTGAAGAAGGGTACCTTTGCAGTCGCAACGAGTTACAAATTAAATTAGTGGTTCAATACCTTGTCCCTCATATCATCTAATTAGGAGGTGATTTCTATATTTTGGTAATTCATATCATGTTAGCTCTCGGAAATAAGAAACAAGAGATCATTCTTTCCATACTTGATGAAGTACGTGATTGTAGTTTATTCCTTGTATGCTCATACTTCTTGTGAAAATCCATTCGATGTTGGATTGCACCAATGATGAACTGTGGAAATGGATAGGAAATGAAGCTAAACTGGTATAGAAGTTAGGGGAGCTTTCATAAGCCACTTGCATCACAAGGATGATGGAAGTCTAGAGTAGAATGTGCCTAGCTGATGCAGCCTTGAAACAAGCAAGATAAGTAAATGCATTCTGATCATTTCCGAGTCGAAGTAAGAAAGATGAAAATAGGCTTGCAATGGCCTATGTGCAAATCCAATGCAATTTTATGCCTAGAAAGGACTCGGAAGCCAGTGATGTATGCAAAAAAGCATCTTCCTTTATGGCTTTGCACCTTTTGCAGAACAATCGTAAGTTGAAACAGTGAAGAACTATGTATGGATACTGCGTTTAAGGTATCATGTTTACAAAGCATACTTAGATAGGAGCATCGGTCGACGTACATTTTCCTGGTGAGACGCAAATCTATATGTAATGCTCATTGCGCTATGAATAGCGCGTTGGTATGTTCAGTCCTACTGGCATTGCTCCGGAGGCGCTATAGATACGTTTTGGACTCGTCATTATGTGTTTGTGAAAATACACAAAATTTTCCTTAAAAAATAGGAAAATGATAAGTTGGAAGAGTAGTCCAACTTTTGCACGTGATGAAAGATTGTAATTTCTATGCCAAATACTTTAAAAATTATGTTGGACTTAGTTGAGTTCTGCGAGTTTTACAGGCCTTAATTGGAAACCCATTAGATAGTTGGTAACTCTGAAGACTATTTGGTATGGTAGGTAGAACATTAGATTTATCATCCCCACAAGTTAGTTGTAACGATGTGTAGTGTCAGGCCGTCTAAATTCTAGTAGCAACCCGGAAGAGTGCTAACTCAAATGATGACTTGCATCCAACTGCTCTGGCTTTAGTGTTTAGTCCTCGGAGTACTACTCTAAGAATTACTTGTCATTACAGAAGACCCTTTCCAAATTGATAACTTCGATAACTTCTCGGTGTATGGTATGGGACACGCACTTAGGATATCATGTTCAGTTATCCTTTTGGCTTTCCTGAGTATGCGGTATGGGACACATGCTTAAGGGTTCAAATTGATGTTCTCGGTATCATTGTGAACTCTCTTGGAATTCCTGGGTATGCGATATAGGACGTATGCTCAGAAAGTCGTTATTAATTGTTGCACAGGAGAAATTGAAGAAACTAAGATGAATTTTTGAGCATCATGGTAATGAATATATCGTTAAGAAATCCAAACCTATAAATATTGTACATAATAGTTATTGTTTTAAATTTCGGAAACGAAATTCTTTAAAGGGATCAATAATGTAACACCCATACTTTTCACATGATGCATGCTCATAGATGTATCATTTTGAAAGGGATGAAGCTTCATCACAAGCTTATGTTTCCCGTTTAAGACATGTTTTGCCAGAACTGAAATTGCACCATAATAGTGCATCGCGTCAGTTGGAGGCTGTCCAAGAGCGATTCTGAATCACCATGATGTATTCAACAAGTTGAATATTGGCCAAGAACTTAATATGCACCATTAAGGTGCATTATTCGAAATTTTTTATCGCAGAAGCAGGTGAACTTTGCCAGTGAAAAATATTTTCGCTATTTATATTTGTTGAAATTTCAATAAGGCATATATATGGAGGAGAAGTTGGTTGAAGGTGCATTAAGGGGAGATGGACCATTGATCTATATATTTTAGCCGGTAAAGGATATATGATGTGTAAGCATCATTACTGCTATGTAGCCTTACTGATAGAGCCTATGATACATAAGCATCACTATAGTTGTGTTACGACTTAAGAATTCTGTATTTCGACAGAATTCTGTGATGCGCACTCTTGTGCATCATTTGTGAAAGTCCCTTTGGCCTATACAAACTAGGTTCTGGCATGCTTCACGAGTTGGCTTTAGTTGCAAATCGTGACATTGATGAACTTCAGTCCTGCTTGATCCCTTTAAAGTACATGTAAGGGTACTAGGGAGCCGCAATGAGTATTAGTGGTTGATCACCTTATCGCTCATATCATCTAATTGTGAGGTGATTGCGACATTTTGGTAACTTATCATCTAGACTCTCGGTAATGCGAAGCAAAAGATAATTGTTGACCTACTTGATGAGCTAGTTACAGTCCATTTATTGGATGCTCATACTTCCTATCAAATCACTCGACGTTGTCTTGCACCAATGGAAAATTGGAGATGGCCAGAAAAGGAAGTAAACCAATATGCAACTTAGGAAAGCTCGTATAGGCCACTTACATCACAACGATGATGATAAAAAGCAAAAAAAGAGGTCAGCGTAGCCCAAAAACTAAAATAGGATACACCGACATTTCAATAAAAAGTGATGAAATCCAGCCTGCCAATTTCCTGGCCAGTTTCAAGGCAAGAAAATAATGCATGGTTCTTTTTGTGTTTTTTGAAAATAGCCCATGGTTCTGGCTGTTCTCTTTCAAGTCATTAGAACAAAGACAATATCCACCAAATTTTCACAACAATAATAAAATAACATGACCATCCAAGAAGTGCAATATTATTGCAGCCAACCTATGATCGAACTTCTATTATATTTATTTTCCCTAAACAACAATTATAATCCAAATCATAAAACTCTTGTAATTTGTCATGATTGCTCAGTTTTAACAAATAAACCGCGATGTGTTTGACTTGTTTGCGGTTCCTGGTACGAACTGGCGCCTTCCTCCAAAGGAAAATTTTACCCCATCAGTTCACAATATGTCAAAGAATGATTGTGATGTGCCGCCATGCGGCATGCCCATGTGAGGATGAGAAAAAAAATCAAGTCTTAAAGTATTAAATGATCGAAGAGAGTTGTGCCGATTCGGACCGTAGACAACGAAGATGCTTGCTCATTTTTAAGTATATAGAGATGTTCTAATATAATGGCTTCCAACACTCAACAGTTTTAATCCAATCAAATGCGCGCTTGCATCAGACGGCAGATAAGATCTACCCTGGCCTAAATCTTTCCCCAATTTGTTGTAAATATCACTCTTGAATTTCTGCTTGTTCCCCTCCCAATTGCGTTTCTAGGTCAACTCTTAGTAATATATATACACTATTAACTGCAGCATCAAATTCAGCCATGCATCTCCAGTAAGAAAAAGTTCTGTCATTTCAGCTCGGGTACACTAAATAGAGGAGACGATAGTTTTAGCTATAAAGGAGACGATATGAACAGTACCTCCTCTGACGGGCTGCTCTATGACAGTGTCAACATAAGCGGATACCACTATCTTCTTGGTATATCGGTTGGCATCGTAATCCTCCTCACTGCTGTTATTATCGCTTCATACTTCTGCAAATAGGCCGTGTGCCTTTCAACTCACAAGGCCTACCTCAACATACCTCGTCAACATCTCAGATCCCTCGTATTAGAGCAGTAGGCTTGGATGCCGCTACCATAAAGAGCTACCCGGAATTCCTCTACTCTGAAGTTAAACTCTGCGGCACATGCACCAACCCGATCGCCTTCACCTCCACCCGGTGCTGTTCAATTTGCTTAGCTGATTATGACAATAATGACACGATCCGCTTGTTACCTTATTGTGGGCACTTCTTCCATGTTGAGTGTGTCGATCCTTGGTTGCTACAGCGTCCAACTTGTCCAATTTGTCGGTCATCATCACCGGAACATGTTTGTGAGACCGGAACCTTAGAAAGCAGGATGGTCTAGAGGACGGGCCTAGCAAGGGGCTAACCCGGTCTATAGCCCGTCCCTAATTCTAGCCGATCAAAAAATTTGATTTAACAAAGGTCAAGTTTCCTTAATTTGGTTGGAGTTATCACATAACAAAATATTTGGTCGAATCCCTGGAGGAATCAAGGGTTTGGTGGGATTGCAAACCTTCGAGGTGAGTTACCATAGCGTGTGTGGAAAAATACCATATGGAGGAAAGATGCAGAGTTTCCATGGCACTGATTATTTCCATAACAAGTGCTTGGGTGGACCACGATTGTTGGGCTGTAAGAAGCTCAATGCATGAGTGGGTGAACGAGGGAAATGTTGCAAGATCATGAGAAATGTTTGAACCCTCATTTCGGACATACATGAAAATTTTGGCGCATACGTATGGATGACCCTAATTACTGTGGGGTAATAAGAGGTGTCTAATAAGTGGTTAAGTTATTTAAATATCCTTGATTAATTAATTAATTTTTAATATTAACTTTTTTTTTATAATTTATAATTTTAATTTCTTTTTTATAATTTTTTTTTCTTTTTTTTTCTTTTCTTATTGCATGGAATTGTTTTTAACGATAATTACAGAGCAAAGTTCGGCTAACAATAAAATCAAAATTATCAGCGAAACTTCTCTTTTTTTCATCCTGAAAGTGTCGATGAACAGTTCGGCTGATAATTAGACACGAAGATGTTATCCGAACTTCACTTTATGAAGAATAATATTAAGTTCGGATGTCCTATTTTTTTTATCGAATCTGCCGAACCTAGGTATGTTTTCACAAAACACAAGTTCGGCTGACATATTATCAGCCGAACCTACATATGTTTAGGTTCGGCATATCACTTGTCCGCCGAACTTAGATTCGTAAATAAAAAAATTTAACACATATTTTTTTAAAAAGTTAAAAATTAAATTAAAAATATAAATATTTTTTTTATTTTAATTTAAAAATATAAATAGTACGGGAATTTTTTCCATTATGAAAAATGGCTAGATAAGGGATACCCTAAAAACACTATTTCCACTTGTGTTTTTGTCTTATTCAAGAGGCCCCAAAAATTTTGGGTATGCCCCAAATGATGGTTCAAATGTTTTACTAATTAATACTTAAGGTCAGTTTAGCACGTAGAATATATTTTCCAAGATTATCTTAGAATGTTGTTTGTTTTGTAATATTTTCTATTATGTGGTAGATCTCGATTCTTGAAGTATTTTTACACAAAATTGGTTAAATTGGCCAAAATTAATAATTTCTGGATGAAACAGACTTGTAAATTTTGATATTGCTCATATGGACAGGAATCAAAAAAATACTTTTCAATTATCCATTTTGGATATTCCATCCATCCAGAAAAAATAAAATAAATACCTTTTACCTAAAATACCCCTTAACCTTGTAAACCCTTTTGTTTAAATAGATTTTTTTATTTCCTTAGAGAAGCATCAAACACATATTTTCTTTCCTCACCGGCGATCTTCTTTTCTTTTTTCAAAGCGATTTTCGTTTTCTTTTCAGATCTGGGAGCTCAATCATGGTGATTAAGGATTGTGAAATCGAAGTTTAGAATATTATACTATTGAAAATCATCTCATATCAACAAATCAGTAAGTTTTAAGTTTCAATTTCACCAAGCATTATGGATGATTATTTTTCATTGATCCAATTTTAATTTTGGTTTTGGTCTAATTGTTGTAACGCGTTTCTGTCTTTGATGATTTTGAAGTTTCACTAGCAATTTATTTATGGGAATTTTGTTAATATTTGGGTTTAGTTGTTGATTATCCAGGGTTTTACTAATAATCAATTTTTGGGTTTAGTTGGTGCTTCTATATGTGAATATATTATTTGTTATGTCTCGAATCATGGTTTCTAGGGTTTAGCGATAATATTATTTTCAATGCAATCGATTGATTGTTGATCAAAGTGATTTTAGTTTTCATTGTTTGGATGTGAACTGAATTGGTATAATATCATCGCGTTTGTGTGTTTCTTATGTTTTTGTATTCTATTTGGTATAATATCATCATGTGCTTAGTTTCCTGAGGCCAGTTTCATATTAGAATTTCCAGTACATAGTTTGTCTGTTTGTTTCTGTAGTTTAAATTAGGATTTTTATGTACTGATTTTGCGGGTAAGGAATTTTCCTAGCATCAGTCATTGCATTGGTTTATAATCCTTCATCTTGTAAACCTAGTGATAAATCAATGTCTTTAAGCTGCAGTCTTTGATGAATTTTTAGCCGTTTTTCTTCTCAATAGACAATTTCAAGTTACAAAATTATAATCCGACACAAAAGGATAGGTACATTCCTATTGCAAAAACCCGCACAGAATCTGGCAAAATTAAGTCTAGTTTTTAATCTTCTTAATATGAGTGCAAATGTTATTGTTGATTCCAACGCGGCTTACTTTTTTGGCATAGAAGAAAGCTCTAACTGGTTGGTATGATGAATATGAGTGTCACAATTTTACGGAACTCAGTACGATATGTCTGGAATCCTCGAATAAACTACTAGAACTAGTAGGTTACTGTAATGGTTTAGCTTGTCTTACACCAGTATGAATGCACCTAATGGTGGTATGGTCGCTCTATCTGTCGTTAACCCAATCAGGTCTGAAACACTTTCCTCGGATATTTATATCCCTCAAGGGGTTACATCCACTTATGTCATGGTTTTGGTTTTCACAAGATTATAAGGATATAATATCATCATGTACGTAGTTTGTATGTAGGCTAGTTGATATATTTTATAGTTTTTGGTGAATTGATCGTTTGTTGTAGGCTAGTTGATTTATTTTCCAGTCTTTTAAAGCAGGATGAAACTAGCTTCATCCTTTATTTTTAGTCACCATGTTTTTAATATGATTTTTTCTTTATTTTTATTTTCAATTGGATACATCCAGATTCATTTATGTTGTTTTATATATTCATTGTAGATGGATCTTCAAATTCTTTGTGTGGTTATCCGAGATACCGATACATGTCCATACCACGTTAATATGAAGTCAACAGTTGATGAGTTGAAGTTGCATGTTTGTTCTTATTGGAAAAATATTTTACAAGCCTCAATTCAGTTTATATTTGATAGTGACGGAAAAAGAATGGTTGTTGACAGTGATGTCAAGATTCATTATGTCATATCATTGTGTTATGTTCAGCAATTGATTTTCTTGGAGCTTCGTTTATTTGAACGTGTTCGTCTTCGTGTTCCTGATTTTGTTCGTAAATATACAATTAGGGAGTTGCGTTTAGCTCCAGACCCTAGCACAGATCAGATGGTTATTCCTTGCCATCTTCCGAACAGTAAAGTTACTCGTGAACCTACAATGATGGAGTTGCTTTTAGGTAAAGACAATAGATCATATCAGTCGGTATTATTCCTTCCTCTCAAGATCTTGCTTCGTCTCAAGATATCCCTTTGTTTCAAGAACATGCATTCAATTGAAAGATCTCAGCTAAAAAATCTTGCAAGGCAGATGAATGGGTGTTTATTATAAAAGGTGTTGGTCAAGATTTTTTTGGAGGACGATATGAAGCTCGTCTTGTTGTTACAAAATATAATCATTTTTTAGTCACAAGGTCAGAGTCGTCAAGGGCGATTTAGAACGATATACTGTGGAGTTCTTTTACAAGGACAAATTAAAATGCAACTGGAGTTTCCATGCATCTTTGAAGACTTCTTGTTTCGGGATCAAAAACTCGAATGGGGATATTTCTTTTATATGGTCACTCGTCCCCTCTACTTGAGGATAATGGGATACTAGGATATGGTCAAGTCAAGTCAGCTTTGTTGAATTTATTATTAGAATCCTATGCAATTACTAAGACGGCACTCATGTATAAATACTGTCCAAATCAGTTGTTGTTTGTATCTTGGTTTATGTGTGTATTAACCTTTACCTGTAATAATATTCTTTCATCTTCTTAATTTTTTGTTCTCACTGTTAATCTTGATCATCATGAGAACATAACAATTTAGAATATAAATGTTAGAATGTAACCCTTGTTCTAGTCCAGTGGCAAAAGGTCCAAGAGTCTCTATAAATGATGGTATTTTGTTGACTAATGCTTCAGAATATAGAACCTTGGTAGGAATGTTACAATATGTATGATTAACTAGACCAGAAATTTGATTTGGGGTGAATAATGTTAGTCAATATATGCATGCACCAACTAATATTCATCTGTTATTGGTAAAAAGAATCCTCAGATACATCAAGGGTACTATTGGTTATGGCATTACAATGAGAAAAGGGGATATACAAACTTTAACTGCTTACACTGATTCGAAAAATCGCACGCGCGATACGCTTGCCACCTTTTCGCATGTTGGTCTTTTCCTGTCGGTCCATTGAAACTTTAACTGCTTACACTGAAGAATAATTTATTCCTCAAAATCTATAATGGGGAACATATATGTTGTTCTGGTTATAGTGACGGAACAAAGAATGATCCAGTTACGCGCGAACTTGTCAAGAGCTTGATATTTGACCAGATCAAACAGAATCCCAACAAGAAATCCAGGGATATTGTTGATGATTTCAAAAGTGAATATGGGTTAACAATGAGCTATGATCAGGCGCATGCCGGGAAAGAATTATGTTTGAAGGAATTGTATGGCGAGGACACTAAATCATACACTGACTTGGTTTGGTTGTGTGAATCCGTGAAGAAACACGATCCAGGAAGTCGAGATGATTTAATTATTAAAGGGCACCATTTTAAGAGTTTGTTCTTAGCCTTCAATGCTTGCATCTCGGGTTTCGAATATTGTCGCCCGGTATTGTTCTTGGATGCAACTTTCCTAACTGGAAAATTTAGGGGTTGTCTTATGGCGGATACTGGGAAGAATGCGAACAATGGTATGTCTTCTATTTTAGATTCATTTGAAGAAGAAAAAAAGAGAGATAGATTTGAAAGAAATTCAGAATATTTTTGATGTCAGATTATAGATGAAACCAGTTTCATCCTTAATTGGTGAAGTCAGATTAGAGAATGAAACTAGTTTCATTCTGTACAATAGCAGTTTCAGTCAGTTTAATGATGTTTTTGTGTGTTTGTTTTGTTTCTGTAGGAAATTTCCCGTGGCATACGGTATTGTTTCAAGTGAAACTGATGACAATTGGCGTTGGTTCTTGGATAAATTACAATCTGTCTTAAGTCCTCGGGTACTAACTTTTATTTCAGATCACCATGAAGGTTTGATCCAAGGGATTCGTGCTGTTTTTCCAACTTTCCATCGTGATTTTTGTTACCAGCATTTGAAGAACAATGTTCGCAATGTAATATTAAGAAGAAAAAGGGAGAGTATGACGCTGCATTAGAAAAAGGGAGAGTATGACGCTGCATTGGATTGGTTCAAACAATGTTTCTATATCAACGCATGAAGGCTTTCGTGAAGGTATGGAAAAGTTGAATGAAATGGGATGCGATGGTCTTCACAAATTCTTGAGTGAACTTCCAATGGAGTGTTGGTCCAATGCACATCGTCTGGGTTTTCGTCATGGCGACATGTGTTCAAGCGTTGCAAAGTCATTCAACGTTTCGATTAAGTTGGCGAAAGGTATGCCTATTGCAACATTAATTAACTGGATTAAAGTTAAGACTAAATAATTACTGCAGCAGTGGGATGCCGACGTAAAAGTTAACACGGCGGAAAGTCAAAAACTGCACAAATAGCTAGCAAACCAACATCAGCAGAAAAGTTTGCTGTTTAAAGAGAAGGGAAGGGTTTTTGTTTGAAGAGAAGAGTCAAGAGTGTGGCAAAACAATGTGTTAGAAGGGACGGGCCTATATTAGGTGAATTGTCGGTGAATTGACACCCGGTAAAAATTTGAGAGAATGACCAATAAATGATGCAGAGTGGAATAGGAGATACGAGTGAGTCATATAAATTTATTTGGATTCTACCTCCAACGCATGCTAAGCAAGTGTCACCGGATTTGAAAAATTAAAGGATGTAGTTACTACAAACACCTTATTCTCTCCATGTTCTCTCATCTTATGTCACTTCTCTCTATTTCTCAAGTCTCAAATCTTTTCTTTCATATTTTTGGGTTCCATGCAATGACGAAGAAGAATGGGAGATGCAGTTGTCGAAGGATTCCCTAATTTATTTATTTTTCTTTACACCTGGTCTTGTTTCAATTTCTCGAAGTAGGATTACTGTTCAGTCCAATTTTTCATGACCCAATTAATGGCTAGTCCACCCGTAGAAAACATTTACTCTCTAGTCCAAAAACATGTTTTTTGACTAGATTATTTACTCTCTAATCCAAAAACTTCGTGGAGATTATAAAGTGTATTTTATAAATGCCTAAAACACCCTTCCAAGTCTAATTAGTATCAACACATGTAAATATTACTAGTAGTATGTTGCTACATACTAGTAATATCAATACGGTGATACTACATATTAATATGTACTATACTAGTAGTAACAAAAATATCTTACTAATTTGTTACTAGTAAATTAAGTAACTACTTTATTAGTAGTATACTGGTAGTAACTAGTACTAGTAATTAGTACTAGTAGTAACATATAGTATCAATACATAACAATTTTTTGATATGTAGTATCAATACATAAGATACTACGTATCAATATATAACATACTACGTATCAATATATAACATACTACATATCAATACATAACATAATAGTATTGAACATAACATATTGATACTACATATTAATATGTAGTATCAATATATAACATATTACTACTAGTATACTACATATTACTACTAGTATACTAGTACTAGTACTAGTTATTACTAGTATACTAGTTACTACATATTACTACTAGTATACTAGTTACTACATATTAATATATAACATATTACTACTAGTATACTAGTTACTACATATTACTACTAGTATACTACATATTACTACTAGTATACTAGTAGTACTAGTCACTACATATTAGTACTAGTATACTAGTTGTTACTAGTATATTAGTTACTACATATTACTACTAGTATACTACATATGTTATTACTACATATGTAACATATGTATTAATATACATAATATTAAATGTTAGGGTTAATAGAGTAATTTTACTCTTTTCAAAACTTTTTTGCACTAGCGAGTAAATATGTTTTCCCGCTGGACTATCAATTAATCCGGGTCGGATTTACTGGACTAAACAAGAAAGTTCTCTTTCTCGAATTCAGCTTTGGGTTAATTCATTTTGCATTTTCTGATTTTGATCATTCCTTTTTTTTATTGCGTTGGATATTTGTATTTATTGGGGTTATCCGTGGCTCATTTAATATAAGGTTAAGAAAATTAAGTCAAGTTTTTTTTTGTTGCTACAAACAGAACAAATCAGATCGTGCTTCAAGAAAAAAAATCAAATCAAATCAAAATGGGTCGGATTTTTGGTATGGCTCCGATCCAGTTATCCAAAATTATGTAAGATTCAGATTTTTTGTTAATGGGATGGGTTTTTGGTTTGCCCGACCTGTGAATCTGTCTTCTCTACCCGATTTTCTGAAGAAGACTGTTTTCATTTGATTGATTATAAACTTTGTTCTTACTTGATTTCTTCAAATTGGTCGCGTGTAATGGTACAAATCAGTGATTCCTTCACTTCTAAATGTTGGTTTTGTAATTGAATGAAATATGATTGTCTTAATTATTTCAATATGATCGATTTAGAAAAAATTGGAAAATTGGAAAAGTGATTTTAATTTCCAGATTGATCGATTCTGATCGATGTAATGGATATTTTAAAGAACTTAAAACAGATAATTTAGTTGTCCGGTTATATTGTAGCGAAATTTGTAATCAATTTTTTTGATTATGCAAAATTATAGCTCAATTTGATGACATTGTGAAAATGGAAATCCTGATTTCGAATTCTCTACACAAACTTTGTGACGGACTGAAGCTCTTTTTTCATCCTATGGAAGGGCCTCCCTAACGGTCGGCCCGATAATGGATCAAAAGGAAGTTGAAGGGGGCAAAGTATTCAGGATTCATATGTCCCAGTCTAGAGAAATGTGCAGGCTCCCATTCATGCTGGTGCTCAGTGGAGAATAACTAAGTCTGGTGACATGGAGTTTGAAGTATAGGCCGAGCATATGCATGTTGTTAATATTCAAAAAAAATTCAGCAGCTGTAGAGTTTGGTTTACAGACCAGTTCCCTTGGGCTCACGCTATTGCGTGTATGGTTTCAGCTAACATCAATGTTTACGAGTACATTAATCCGTATTTCAGCATTTCCAGCTTCCGTGCTTCGTATGATCGTCCTATCAAGCCCATTCCCGATCACGACAAGCCTATTGATGTTGCTATTGGAAATCTAGTGCACCCACCAACTGTCAAAGGAAAAAAAAAAACTTGTAGGACGAAGACGAAGCGGATTCCTAACACTGGTAGCTCAAGTTCAAAGAGACCAATTACGTGCGGTAATTTCCATACTCAGGCACGTCATAACAAGACGATGTGTCCTCATCCTCCTGCAAAAAAGAAACGTTAAGAACCTGCTTAAGAACATCTTCTTATTTTGTGCAGCGTCTTACTGTTATTTTTTTATTAGTTTATTCTTCTCTGCAGCCTCTTGTTGCAAATGTAAGACTCATTTACCTGGAATTATTTTTTTTTGCAACTAGTATTTACCTGGAATTATTTTTTTGTCATCAAAATATATCTTATGGAATTATTTTTTCTAGTGGTAGTTCTGAAAGTTCTCTTCACTTTGATAGTATATATCTTATTGTCTTTTGTTGGTTTTTTAATTGTAGATTCCCTTCAGTTTTCACTGTAAAATTTGAATACAGTCATGTATAACACATATTAGACTATGATGTAAACCAGTTTCATCCTGCATATTCTGGAAGAAAAAAAAGAGATTTTTGGCCAGGGTGAAACTGGTTTCATCCTTCATATTCTGATAATATTCAACCCTCACACTCTGAAAATAGTTTTATACATGATGAAACCAGTTTCATCTTGTATATTTTGACAAAAAAATGTAATCATTCTGGTTTCATGCTGCATATTCCATCACAACATTACATGAAACTATCAGTAAATTGAAGTATAGGCAATTTTCAGTAAAAAAAATCATGCTTAATTAACTTACAACTAAGATATCGACGAATCCCGGATCATAAATGTATGCGAAGACAAAGTTCAATTAAAAAAGAAGTACTTCCAGATCAACTACATCAATAAATTTTTTTCTAGCGACCTATTTTTGCTAAACAACCTAATTAAATACATCAAACGTTTTAGTTCTCGTTCAACTTCCACCAACTATTCTCATCCATGAGGATTTCATATGTGAAATCTATTCGTTCCATGATGATCTTCTCTCTTAGAGTTTGTTTGCCTTGAAAGGAGTAACCATTTTTCATCTCCCACTCCATGAAGTAGATAACATACAATACAGAGTCAAGACTGCAAAACAAATGATTATGTAATTTCAGTTCATACTTCGTTGCAGTTTGTATGTTATAAAAGAAAAAAGGAAAAAAAAAAAGCACAATAACAAATGTAAAAGAGTTAATGACCTACTTTTTTACCTTTTGTGGACAATATGTTTTCACGAAGACTTTAATATCATCCATACTACTACTTTCAAGGCGACATCTAAGAACCTGATTTACTATTCACGCCATCATTTTAGCATCCTCTAAACAGTCTGTAGAACATACGAGAGAATTGTAGTGTGTCCAAGATATGTCTGGGATCAAAGTGAAGCAATGTGAAATGTTCTTTTTCGTTCATTATCAGGATGAACAAGTGACGCGTATTGACATCAATATTCTCCAGTTCAGCATATATCATCTTTGCCGCCTTCGTCTCATATCCTGCAATGATATCACACTGAAAAATAAATTGCACAACTTAGTTCATTCATTCTACCAAAAACAAAAAGGAAACAAAAAAAATGGATTCAAATGTTTAGATTACCCATGCAAGCGCGCTGAGAAAGATCGACTTGAAGTATCCATTGAATTCACCGCCGCATTGAAACATTTGTCTCCATTTTTTCATTTTCAACTCTAAAATAGTGTTCACCAATGGATGATTGAAAATAAGTTGTTGGATGTATTCTCCAATAATACATAATTTGAAGTCATCTCTCTTGCATTTCCAAATGCAAATCGCTGCATTTAAACAAGTTTATCCAATTTCAGACAAGCACATAGGTTTAATTTTTTAACAGGATAAAACCAGATACATCCTAGTTTAAACTTAGCACTCCTTTTACAAAAACACTTGCGGTAGAATGAAAAAAATAACAAAAGGATGCATGTACTTACCTTAAGTTTCCAGTTCCAAAGTAATCCTTTATTAACTTTTCTTCAGTTTCTCTTTCTCCGCCACTCAAGTAATTTTTCCACAACTTGTTATTCTTTGTTAACTTCTTCAACTTATCTTCCTTTTGGTTTTTCTATGCACACTCATCCTCATCTATTACAAACTCTGAACAAAAATTCTTTCTAGTCCTTTTATATGTCTGCTTCACCTTTCTCTCAATCGATCCAAGTTGATTCACAACTGCCAGAGGTTCTGCTGCGAAAATTTCTTCTTCGATAATTTCAGATAGAGGTTCCGCTTCGGGAATCTCATCAGCCACGTCAATATTTGCATGAACAACATCCTCAGCATCTGGATTTACGGATCCAGTAGTTTCACCTTCCTTGCTAGCGTATTCAGGAACAGCACTCCCCCCCCCCCCCCCCCCACACACACACACACAAATTTGTACATCTCTTAAGTGATTTTAAGATTGAAAAAATTCTCAGGTGTATGAACAACAACCTGAAGAGGTGAAGCTTGCGGAGTTTCCGGTTGAGGATTGAGTTGCGCTTTCAACACTTCCACTTGACTTTGCAAGTCCGAGATTGTATTATCCTTTGCTTCCAACTCAATATCCTTTGCTTCCAACTCAGCATTCCTTCCTCCTAAATCAGCATTGACGTGACAGATAATGTTGTCTTTCTCTTCTAGTTCATTATTCAACTTGGAAATTTTGTCTTCATCTTTGTATTTTTCTGCCTCATCAAACAAGCATCATCATGTAATTGATTTCATCCAGTGAAAACACAGGGTGTAACTGGTTTCATCCAGTGACAACACATGATGTAACTTGGTTTTCTGGTTTTCACCAGTGAAAACACAGGATGTAACTAGTTTCATCCAGTGGTAATAGAGATAGATTTTTACCAGATTGCTTGAAATATTTTCAAGCTTCCCCTCGATTTCGCAAGATACTTGATACAAGTCCGATCTTGCAAACCTTGGCACCCATCACTGTCGGCTTTCCTATTAATGCCTTTCATATGTCCAAACATCCATAACTGCAACAACAATAGATAGAATATGAAAATCACCACATGATTCATTTGTCCAATTAATGTAAAAAATATATATTCAAAAGATAGAAGATAAAACTCAACAGAAATAGAAGCGGCTGAAAAAGCGGGAGTCTAACAACCACACCCAATATTTCGATTAGCAATCTGTATGGACTAACTCCAATATACTTTTAAGAGAATCAACCAGACAGTCAGACTCAATCTTAATAAACGTATATCAAAGAGTTATATCTCACTTTATCGATTCAATACTTACTCAAGCAAATAGAAATCTGCGAGTCTTATTGAATACAAGAGAAATCACTTAAACGGTACCAAAGACCAATGTTCAAGGATCAATCAATTTTAATCAACAAGCAAAGGTTGGATTTCTCAATTGATTGATTCAACGCACAAACTGTGATATTTCAATTATATAACAAAATATAATGCGGAAAAGAAATAACACAGAAACCAGAAGTTTTGTTAACGAGGAAACTGCTAATGCAGGAAAACCCCGAGACCTAGTCCAGATTGAACACCCAATGTATTACGCCACTACAGACACTAGCCTACTACAAACTAACTTCGGTCTGGACTTTAGTTGAACCCCAATCAATCCCATACTGATCCAAGGTACATTTGCGCTTCTTACGTCACTGATACCTGTAGGATACTGCGCACTTGATTACCTTAGCTGATCTCACCCACAACTAAGAGTTGTTACGGCCCAAAGTCGAAGACTTTAATAAACAAATCTGTATCACATAGAAAAGTCTACGGTAATAGATAAATCTGTCTCCCACATAAATACCAACGAGTTTTTGTTCCGTATTTTGATAAATCAAGATGAACATGAACCAATTAATAACCCGGACTTAGATTCCTGAAGAACAGCCTATAATTATCAATCACCTCACAATAATCTTAATCGAATAGCGAAAGAAGATATTGCGGAATCACAAATGATGAGACGAAGATGTTTGTGACTTCTTTTATATCTGGCCTATCAGAGAAATCAATCTCAAGCCAATCTTACGATTGTACTTTGTACGATAGAAACAGCAAGATCAGATCACACAACTACAAGAAAAGTAGTATCGGTCTGGCTTCACAATCCCAATGAAGTCTTCAAGTCGTTAACCTACAGGGTCTCGGTAGAAACCTAAGGTTAAAGGAGAATCAACTCTAGCTAATACAAATAGTATTACATATGAGGTGTGGGGATTAGGTTTCCCAGTTGCTAGAGTTCTCCTTTATATAGTCTTTCAAATCAGGGTTTACAATCAATGTTAGCTTAGTTATAAAGCATTCAATATTCACCGTTAGATGAAAACCTGATTAGATTCAAGCTAATATCTTTCAACCATTAGATCGAAACTTAGCTTGTTATACACAAATGAAATGTACGTTTATTTAGGTTTGTGTAACCGTACCCAAACATGTACATCTGTTTGGTTCAACAGTATTTAACCAAATGGTTAGACGTATGAGCACTTTCATATCAACTATATTCTTCTTTACCATAACTAGTTCAAATGACTCAAATGAACTAGTTAGAGAGTTGTTCAATTGCTTAGATCTTATAGAAGTATAAAAGACACAATCGAAGCAAAAATGATTTGATTCACTCGAATCATTTCATGAACTTTATATCCATGGTTTGAAAACTTGCATTCCTTAGTTTATATAAGTTTAAGTTCACGAATAATCGTTTTTAAAAAATAACCAACTTAAGTACGCATACTGGTACGCGGACTTAAGTACCCGGAATAAGTTTGTTTTCAATTCACAAACTCCAACAGAAATTCACGGGATGTGAACTTCCGACAGTACGTAGACTTGGAAAGAGGACTCTAGTTCCGGTTTTCCTGAGCAGCAAAGTACGCATACTTTGGTTCAAGGAATAAAGACTTATACACGTATGAGTTACCACACAATGTTTATATCAAACCATGGTTATATAATCTAAACTCTCATTTCAATCATTGAAACATTCTTAGAGGACGTTATATAGTTGTTGTTCACACACTATTTTTCGTCAAAGCAATTTTCAAGTAATTGAAATTTAATATGACTTTCCTCACTAGTAAAGATGAACTTATCCAAAGCGAAGCTTACCAACACATATTTCGAGAAATAGATAAGCGAGATAAACTCAGCTCAAAATAGCAAATGTGTATAATCAAAGTCTATATAGCAAAACGACTTTTGTATCAAGATAGGAGATAGAATAGATAAACTTTTGAGTGATAGATAAGTTCAAGTCTCCACATACGTTTTAGTCGATGAAGTTCCACCAGTTCCTTGAGTAGTTCTTCGTCTTCGTATGATGATCGCCATGGAGTCTTGAGCTCAACTACACTTTTTATCCTAGTCCGAGACTTAGCTATAAGTAGACTAGAAATCAATACTTATAGTTTTGATCACTAACATTGACAAACATGCTTGAGATAGCAACGCATGCGAGTTCGACCGAGTAGTGCTCTAACAGCTGCAACCATTGATAGAGTAAGGTGTCTTGTGTACGGCTGGAACACTTTGCATTATATGCTCGTGGATAAGATCCGGCCATGAGACTTTATTAATGGTATCGATTGACTTTAGAAAGTTTAAATACTTACTTGTAGTTGATATACATACCTCCGGTGTTTATGAAGAAGATTGTACATAACATGAACAGTAACAAAAGTATCACCAACTCTTCTTCTTTGCCATCTTCATTTATAAAAGCCTTTATTCCTTCAACGATATACATTTAATCCAATTTATACCCAGTATTCTTCTCTTTGTATGTCCCTTTCTTCTCTTTGGCTCCAACTTTCTTCTTTTCACCTTCCCTTTTGTTATTTTCATCATCCATTCTCTTTGGCTCCAGAAAGTACTTTGTGTAAAATGCAGAAGTTTTCAAACTAGGGTCTTCCTTTGGTCCATAAAATTTCCTATCTTCTTCACTCATACATATTCTCTACATTTTGAAAATAACAGCAAGATGGTTTGGATCGGTCTTGAAAACTTGATCACCAATCTTGAATGCTAACTCGTTTGGGTCAAAACTTCTTATGATGCACTCTAATGTCTTTGGATCTTTTCTACATTCGCCCTTGTCCACCTTTCGTTCTTTGATTGCATTGCCTCAATAAAGTTCCAGAAATTAGTCTCCCTTAATACATCTTCTTGTCTTTCCGTGAATACCAGTGAACGCAGCAACTCAACTGACGGTTTCATATTTGATCGGAACGTTTTTCTTCCCATCCTTTTTCTCCAACTTTTCATTTCGCCATCCACATCCACATCATCCAAATTCCTGGTGTTTGATTCACCACCCACATTAACATCATGCTTATTCTTGGTTCTTCTTTCAGCACCAACACCCTTCTTGCTATTGCTTCCTGCAACAATTTAAATCTAAACCAATTAAATCCTATTTTAAAGCTGGATGAAAATCAGCTACATCCTATTTTTAAAGCTATATGAAAACCAGTTTCTACAGGTATAGATAAAAACCAGATACATCCTATATATTAGAGCTAGATGAAACCCAGTTTCTTCATCTCAGCTTTGATGACACAACAATAATGGCATCTCAGATTCAGAAGCAAACAAGGACATATTAACATGGTCTGAAGAAACAAAGTCTTCACGCAGAGACAAGATGAATGAATTAACGCTGATATCTACAATAGACAAGGAGTTTCGTACATACACTCCAAACATTTTAGTAACGAATTTAAGCCCCTACAAGATTCCACACGTTACTGCAAAAGCTATGGAAACTCAGTCACACTAAGGGAGACTAAATTCTAGAACATTTCAACTATGTAATATTCCAACCATGGTTGGAGTGAATCATGGTTAGACAGTGTTGATGGTTAGGAGACGGTAAGGTCTAGTGGGGTGGCTCTCCTCATCAAGGGCTTCCAACACATACAACATGTTAATTTCCTCTCAGTTAGACATGTACACTGCAAATTAAACCTGGATGAAACTGTTTTCATCTAGTTTTAATCTGCATTTCATCATAGTTTAAACCTGCTGAAACAATTCATATACACAAATGCAAACCAAATTGATCCATGACATACACTTCAACCAATTTCATTCATAACATTGAAAAAACTCAAATAACCAGATGCAACCCAATTTCTATAAAACATACGATGAAGCTGGAAAAAATATCAACCAATTATATTGAATAAAATCCAGTTACATCCACACATCCATTGCAATGAAAATAAAACAACCAATTCAACAAATTAATCCATTGAAATGAAAATAAAACAACCAATTCAACAAATTAATCATGCAATTCTGAAAATAAGAACAAAACAAAGTTAAGGTTTGAAAACTTACGAGTTCTAAGAGACAATTTGTGGATCGATTGAAACCCTAATTCTTCCAATACACTGAACTGATCGATTGAAGCCCTAATTCTTATAATATGCTAGAATCCTCTCATGTTGTAGTATTAATGGTGTTTGCAGACGGTGGATGAAACCAATTTTATGACAGTGTTGATGGTGAGGATACGAAGGATGAAAGCAACTTCTGGCAGTGATGATGGTCAGGAGACGGTGAATGAAAATGATTTCAGATAGTGTTTATGGTGTGGAGACGGTGGAGGAAAACGATTTTCTGGTAATGTTTATGGTGAGGAGATGGTGGAGGAAGTTGATGTTACTGGCAATGAGAAGATAAAGACGTTGGTGGTTTTTTTTGAAGAAAGAGGGAGATGGTGTTCTTTTGAAAAGAAAGTGGGATCGATATCTTCTAGACAGTTACAAAAGGGTAGTTCTGGTTATTTCCATTAAAAGTATATCCTGTCCATTTGATCCCGGTAGAAAATTTACCCGTCCATCTGAACCGTGAAAAATACCCTTTTGGGCGAATAGCCCATTTTCTGGTATTTTTAAGGGTGTTGGATTAAAAATCCAAGGACGCTTCGTACACTTCCGTAGGTCAACTTGCATGTCCGGTGCTGGTGTGGGCAAGACCAAGACACATTGTACTTGGTTAAGTTTCATATAGTATTATTTTTTAATATGTACGTGCGACACCCTGATCTCTGCATTCGCAGATTGCTCCTCGAGCAAAGGAAATGTGAAACTAGGTACGTCAACTAGCTTCTGTCAAGTGGCACCTCTATTGTTTTAGCCAGACTCCACAAGCACACAGTTTCAACAACTTGGAACAAGTAAAACCAGAAGGTTTTTGTATTTTATTTTCCTATATAATATATATACATGCACTGTGAGTAATATCCATTCATCGATCTTTAAGGATTTTCTCTATGGCTTCTAAAGTTGAGAACAAAAGCAGCAAGGTTATCGTTGTAGTTGGAGGTGGAATCGCTGGAGCACTAGTTGCTAAATCTCTGCAGTTTCATGCTCATGTTGTGCTCATCGATCCGTAAGCTTCTTCTTAATTAATTCCGTTTCATCATAATCTAATAACTATGTGAATTATTCGAAGTTTTTGCATTTGCGTCAACTTATTTTAACATTTTGGATGGAAACAGGAAGGAGTATCTTGAGATCACATATGCCAACCTGCGGGCAAAGGTGGAGCCTTCATTTGCTGAGAGGTCGGTGGTTAAGCACAGCGATTACTTTACCAAAGGGCGTATTGTCATAGCTTATGCAACTGGAGTAACAGACACAGAAGTACTAACCTCTGATGGAGAGGGCATTCCCTATGATTATCTCGTCATTGCTACTGGTGCCAACGAGAACACTTATCCCATAAGTAGAAATAAGAGGCTTGAACAGTATAAAGAACGTAAGTGTAAACTCTGCAATGTGTAGACATGTGTGTTTTATGGAATCTAAGTAATACAGTGTTATCCAGGTTAACTTTAGTCCACTCGATTCCTTGTTTCTTATTACAGACTTTGCAAGGATAAAGTTAGCAGACTCGGTTTTGGTTATTGGAGGAGGGTCTACTGGTGTTGAACTGCTGGAGAGATTGCAGTCGACTTTCCTGAGAAGAAACTGACTCTAGTTCACAAATACACGAGATTGCTAGACTTCATTGGACCGAAAGCTTCTTGCAAGGCTCTTGATTGGTTTATTTCAAAGAATGTGAATGTCATTCTGGGTCAAACAGTTGATTTGGAATCTCATCAGAGTGGGGATAAAATATATAAGACGTCAGGAGGAGAAACCATCATGGCAGATTGCCACTTCTACTGCGCAGGAATCCCATGGGGCATGTCATGGCTCAGAGATTCTGTGTTGAGAGATGCTGTAAAAGATGGAGGAAGAGTAATGGTTGATGAGTATCTTAGGGTCAAGGGTCGTAAAAATATCTTTGCCATTGGCGATATTACTGACATTCCGGTAAGATGGTACCTCTATCAACCGAAATCATAATGGAGCTGCGTCTTTGCTTGTGAACAGGAGAGCTTTGAATCAGAATGTAACATGTTTTTTTCTTTGGTTTCATTGATGCCAACAGGAAATCAAGCAGGGATTAAATGCAATTCAGCATGCAAATATAGCAGTAAAGAACTTGAGGCTGTTAATGCATAGAGGAAATGAGAACAAGATGGCAACATATGAAGCTAGTCCTGATATGGCAGTTGTTTCATTAGGAAGGAAAGATCCCGTGATGCAATCCCCAATGAGTACTATGATCGGCCGTTTACCCGGCTTGGTGAAATCAAATGATCAGTTTGTAGGAAAGACTAGAAGGCTAATGGGTATAGATGCCTCCACATGTTTTGGGCTCTAATTAAGCTCCAGTATAAGTGAACTACTGTGTGTGTTCATTTGGCTTCTATCTTTCGTACTCCTGAGTTCATTCTTTGTATAATCTCTTCTTGTTCATGGGACAACCTGGAACTAGTGGTTTCATTAAGTGTTAACTTCTGTAATACTCCTATTCATCATAAGTACGAGTCTGCCTACTGTTAATCTATTACCAGTGGTTTCATTGAGTGTTAACTTATGTAATACTATTCTTCATAGGTAGGACTCTGCCTACTGTTAATCTATTACCAGTGGTTTCATGAAGTCGATTGTCTTAAAAAAAAAAAAAAAAAAGATGGCATCATCTAAGAGTTCTGGTTCAGACTGGTTCCAAAATCTATAAATAGTAGAGTAGATAGAGTAGAGAAATAAATTAAGAAGGGTTTCCACATTTTCATGTTGTGCTATGGAGAAGAGTTCGAGCTCCAACAGCTCACCAACTGATGTCACTGTAGTACAGTGGTAAAAGCTGCCCAAACCCACACCAACAGCAAGCCCCACTAACTCTCTTTATGGAGTGGGGAAACTTGGATGATTTTTACGAGGGTTGAACCCTCAACGGCTCAACTAGCAACATGCATGAATCAATTCACAGTTCGTAGACCTAAATACTCATTCATCATGTTTTTTCCTAACATTCCAAAAGACCTAAATACTCATTCATCATGTTTTTTCCTAACATTCCAAAATATGGCATAGCATACATTCAACCAAAAAAAAAAAAAAAAAAATTACTCTACCTCTGAAGTGGCAATGGGTATCAGACTTCTATTCCCAGGAGAACCAGATGTATGATAATTGACATCAAATTGAAGGCTCCAGCTTCAGCTAGGTTTGCTTTCATTGAAGGAGAACCCAACCCAGTGACTTACATTTCAGCAAATTAAGTTGGCTCTACCCAACTAAAGAGAGGAGATCTACGAAGATGATTCCCACTGCGAATAATTGTGTGGGTACGCACTGCACCTTCCTATATGTATGACAGATTGAAACTGGATTCATGTGTGGGTTCTTTCATGTCTATAAGTAACACCTCCCGACTTCCTCCTACACACTGTTTGGTACACAAAATGCACGAATAGTCTTTTTGCACATGGATCAAAGCAAGGGCCGACAAGCAAGCATATTATTCAAGAAAAGATTGTCCTATGTATTTACAAAAGATTAAGGAGCGTATAAATGACATCAGAAGTAGTGAACGTTTCTACTCTTCGGCTTTCTGCTGAAAGAAAGACTCAGAAATAGCCATCCTTGATTTTGAGCCCGTGCCTTCTATCTCTTCCATGTAAGCAGTCGTAATCTTAAGAAGATCATTCATGTGTAACCGCTTCCAATCCTTTTTAAATAAGAAAAAAGTTCCTTTAAGAAATCTAGATATGGGAAAACAAAAAAACCAGAAACGGTATGAAGATACAATTGAATATTGAAACGACTATGTTTCCACGTGATCAATTCTTCAAATCTTTTAGACTTTAGCAATTAGAAAATTTCCATTTGATGGATATGACTGATGCATTGCTTGCGTAGTGCAAGTTGTGCGAGGCTCGGACAGGCCGGCGTAAAACCTATGTTCTACTCTTAGGAGATTTTCTCTAGTCGACCCGGTACTTGCTACTGGAAAAGACTTTGGATTTGGATTTGGATATGACTGATGCAATCATGCAAACAACAAAGACAATACAGATGTAACTGTAATGAGAAATCACTGTTCCTATATGTAAATATCGACAATGAGAAATAACTATTTCTTAACAGCGGCTATATGAATGTCTAGTGTTCAGTTTTTCATCTGATCTGTAAGTTTATAAAAGTAAAAGGTCAAGGAAAGCCTACCGAGCAAAAACTGATAGTCCAATAGAAAAAGTTACCTCAAAATTCCATTCTCCGTCTAAGCGTGGATCATTTTTATCAACCCAAACATAAGTGTAGACTTGCATCCTCTTCAAAGTATCCTGCAATAACCGCAGTAAATTTTACTTCAGTATAAGCGCCAGTGCCACAAGTTACAGAGCAAAAAATGTTTGGCACCAGTTATATGATCTATCAATATCATGCTGAACTATCTTGGGCAATTGCTAATTCCGCTTAGAGTCTGTTGGGATAATATTTCCACATTGTTACATTTCAGTACTTGATGTGATAAAGGACATTACTATCAGTTAAAAAGAGCACAATGTTCAACTTATTATTTCAAAAGAAAACTTACTATCAGAGAAACATTAACAGTGCTCCTCTCATATTCTACGTCCTCAACTTTATCCAGAAGATCTAATTCAGAATCAGTGATACCCAAGAGAACCTGCACCGCAAAATTTTCATTCATGAGATAAAATGGACACATCGAAAATTACAAAGAATCTGTCATAACAAGATGATACAGATGAAACTGTATTGGAAGTCAATGACACTCTTTTGAATTAGAAAGTTGATAAATTGACTACAACAAGTGTTTTATATGCATGAATATGTCTTAAGTTTAGTACGATTTCTACTTTGAAAACAAATGACAATAGATTTTGAAACAGACCCTCCCATTGACTTGTGCGTTCTCTACTGGCAGAATTGCAGGATAAATACGTCCTTCAATGCTAAATCTTTTACTGCAAAATAAATTCATGCAAATCAATAAAACCATACTGAGAACATGGATAAAGATAGATTCATGCTATTGCTAGATTGTACAAGAGACATGCGCATAACGGCAAAGTTCATCACTGTTACTCTGATTTAAACAAGTAATCCCATTTCAAAGATGATGGGGATTTATGACAAGCATATTACTGTAAACATTTATATAGTAGACCTGTATAGTGCTGTACCTTACTTTGAACATCTCCACTATCAAGCCAAACTTCCAAGTTCCAACAATTATTCGCTTATCTTGGAAACTTACATGAGAGAAACTCGTCTCTCTGCACCTTCAAGGTCATATACTAACCTCCCTCTTAAGTCCACTACCAGTAATATTCTCAGGTTGCGTTGCCATGACCACTCTTAAGTCCACTACCAGTAATATACTCTTTGCCATGATCAACAAAAGAACGCAATACTCAGGGTTTAGCCGGTATTCTAAGAAGATTTAGACACCCAATAATCCCAAACCAAACAAAAGAAAAATGAAACCTTAAATGGGTCAACGCAACCCTATGAACAATCATAAGGTAATCTCAATCCCTGTGCGAAAATCTTTCATCGAATGATGGTTGCCATCTTCATAATTCATCAAAATTTGTTGAACATCAATGAAATTTTCTTAAATTTGAGTCTAGGATTTTCTGTACAAAAGATTGTATGTCTAAGTCCGAAATTAAAAGGCTGATTTTCAGATAGAAAATACTCTAAGAAAATTTTAAGCCTACAAATTGAAAGAATTAAGAATCAGTAAAGTAAAAAAAATTCAAACAGGTGAAATTTGAGGGAGAGCGAAAAAGAAGACTTTACAAATTGTCAAGGATTGCAGGAGAATTCTGAGGGACACGATTCAATAACGCTTTCACAACATCATCTGCTAACAAACTTCCATATACAAACACGCTGTGAAGATTTTGATGATGATTAGAAGAAATCGCAGCTGACGATGATGACGCTGCTGGGGTTGCCATCTCTCTTTCTTTCTCTTTCTCTTTCTCTCCCCTTTGAATTGACTGATGATGGGACCAAAATTTGACGCAGAGAACGATGAAGCACCCACTTCTGCTGGATAAGTTAAGACTCTAGACTCTAATACGGAGTACTTTTTTATTAGGCTTAGAAACTGTATCATTTATTTAGTTCATACCAAGTAAAAACAGCAGTACAGACTATAGATCAAAAGAGCCCTGGTTTAATTGGGCCCCTCAAAACAATTAGGGTCCCTTCACTACAGGACAAAAAGGGACATGAAATAGTAATTATGGGTTGTCTCTTATCCCAAATTTTTTGAAATGGCTAAACTACCCCTAAATTATTAGTGTTAATTAGGTAAATGAAGATGTTAATTAGTTTAGTTAGATTAAAATCAGATTTTGGGTAAATTTTATGATAAAAGAAAAATTGTGTTTTTGTGTTGTGGGGAAGGAGAAGTTGAGTTTTTGGAGAAAAGTTAGGGTTATTTGAAATGAGTGATTCTACTGGAGGAAATGATGTTGGTGAAGCTTCAAATAACAAACATGATTGTGTTGATGGTGAGATTGTCTCAACTAATCCTATGGATCGGATGTTTGATGAAGAGATGTTAATAGAGGAAGTCATGAATATTGGTGCAAATGAAGATCCGATTGCCCAAAATGAAGGAACCAACCCTCAAAATGAGGAACCCGAAGCTCAAAACAATCAGGTAAACATCTTATACCCTGCGATTTATCTGTTTGTTGCTCCAAGTGGTTGAATCATCCAACAACTCAGTGTAAGGGTCGTCATAGTCGTGGGTGTATACCCAAACGACTCTCTAATGTCGTCATTTTATTGACACTACCAAGGACGACTCAAACCTGCAACTTTTCGAGGTTATGAAAAATCGTTAGGTAGTGTGATAAACATTAACGACCCTTTTTAGCTAGGTCACTTAGAGTCGTTATGTTGTTTTGTTTACACAAGAACGACTCTAAAACTAAAACTCTCTGTAAAATATAACATTTAGGTTCGTCATATATGTAGTCATATGAAATGAAGATTCTTAAACACACAATGACGATTCTACTAAATTAAGATAACGATCCTTCCATTTTTTTTTAGACAGAAAGGTCATTTTTGGTCATATAGAGTCGTTAGTGTATAAAAAAGGGTCGTCAGAGTAGGATCATCAATTGGTTCTATAATACATTGACGACTCTATTCTACGAAAAAAAACCTTAAAACCCACAAAAAGGGTCGTTATCTCCTACACCTTAGACATCAACGATTCTTCATACCTTAAAACCCAGAAAAAGGGTCGTTAGGGTATATAATTATCGAGGTTGACGACCCTTATTCTGTAACTGTTATTTTTCAGTTAGAAACTGAATTTTACAAACAAAAAACTTCATATTAAACGCAAATAGGAAGTAGATTAGTAAGTTTTAGTTCACTTACTTTCTAATTGGATGAGGAAAAAAAAAATTCTAATCGGGTGAAGAAAAAAATAATCTTGGAGTCGTGATGGAAAGTCGAGAAAGAAGATATAACTGATTTTTTTTCGGTTTAGAAATGAAAATGAATTAGGGCTTAGAGTTAACGATTAATAGGTTTTTTCTTTTATTATTAGGAAAGGACAAAATAGACCTTTCACTGAATTTTGGAAACCCTCTGTGATTTATGGTGTGGGTATAAATGGTCAGGGCCCCTAATTATTTTTTGGGGGCCCAATTAAATGAGAAAAAGAATCTATTCTATTATATAAAGGGAACTCCCCTTAGCAACAGTAGTTGAAGCTGTAAAAATATTTTCCCAATTTACCCTTGCGTTAGTATAATTTCTGTGCTTTGTAAAAAATATTTAAGGGCATATCCGTAATTGGGATATATTTATTTTTCCTTTGGATAGGTTTCAAAAAAGGTCTCAAGATTCTTTGATTCTCACAAGATCCATAAACCAAGCAACAAATCGTCATGCAAATATCCATTCAACAGATCACCGTGGGTTGTAAAATGATCATTAATCAAACACCTATTTCCAAAATTAAAGATAAAAATATGTAGATTAACAAAAATTGAAATAGGAATTGGGAATACAAGTTTACAGAGAGGGAGCAATGAAAAATTAGTTCGGTATTAGTGGTTGTGAGAAAAAAAAACGTGAATACGATGGAGGTCTTACAGTAACAAATGAGCGTTTATGAGAAATGGAGATGAGTTGGAGAAGAAGGCGGACAGTAGAAGGTAAGTAAGGGTTAGTGGGGTTAGGGATTATTTTCTTTGGGCTTTACTCATACAGTAAAACGAGATGCATCTCGAGGAATTCTGGCAGTTCACAATGAGATATAGGACATTTGTTGTTGACAAGTGCATTATTCCCTTAATCACCGGTCAAAACGCGGATTGGCGGTGGATTCAGCACGCGCGTTGCGCATGCCCAACGATCTTGTTGCAAGAAAATATGAACACTGGAATATGAAAGTAACTGGAAAATTACAGGAATACTGATTTAGTTCCTCAAATTCCTGGAACTGTTAGTTCCTCTAGTTGACTAGTTAAAGAAGTGCAGCAAATGAGGAAGCCCATACCATAGAAACCCAACTACCCAAGTACCAATACGTAAGGTTTCTACAAATACACAAAAACTTGATAAATCCATCTGACAAGCAATAAGATACAGTTCACCTTAATGGATCTCAGACAGCAAATTCAAATTTTAAACCAAACACATGTTAATCACATATTACTCCAAACCAAGATAATCCTGCTGAGATGATAAGATGAAAGATAAACAAGGAAATACCAATTGGTCCTAAGAATAATATATTAGAGAGAGTCTAGTCCAATTGACCTAGTCAATTGTCTGTTTGGTCCTATTTGGTAATATAAATTATAGTTTGGTCATAAAAATTATAGTTTGGTCCTAGGGTGATGTCATGGATGATGTAAATGTCATCTTGTAGTGGCAGAAATATCCTTTTGGGACCATTACATCATCCATGACGTCACCATATGATATATATAGTCAATTATCAAGAGAGAAGATATTATTTTCAGATTTATTTTCTCCCACCTCCATATTTTCAGATCTACTTTCTCTCTCCTCTTTTTTCTTCTCCTGCTGCTGCATAAACAATGAAGATTGTGTGAGTTCTAGGGTTTTGATTTTGCAGAGATGATGAATACGATTTGCAGAGATGATAAACGTCATGAGTATATCAAGATGATGAACAAGACGACGATTTTTTGACAAAGATTTTGTGTTTTCTCCTTGTTTTGATGCTGTTTGTGGTTGAAGATGATGATGAACACGATGAAGATGATGAAAACGACGAAGATTTATGTTCTTCTTTGTCACTGTTGCTGCTACTGTTGAAGATGATGAATTTGATGAAGTTCATTCTTGAAATGAACTCTGTTTTTCTCCAAAACCACAACATGTAAAAATAAACGGAAAGTATGCATAACTTCTCTGCAGTGTTTCAAAAGTATGCGTAACGTGTTATGTAGTCGTTTAAAAGTATGCATTCTTCGAAAGTATATATAATTTTCTGGGGTATAATTGGCAAGCAACTAGAAAAATATGTAAAATACTGTGTCTTGAAATTTTACAAATTTTATCTCGTTTGGAAGCTTTTTAAGAGATGTACACAATGAGTACAAACAATAATATCAAATTTAAGCTTTTTAACGAATTTTTTTGAGGTGATTGTTCATAAAAAAACATGACATGTACAAATAACCGGAAATTATGCATAACAAATTATGGGGTCTTACAAAAGCATGCATAACGGTTTATGCAGTCGTTTAAAAGTACCATAACAGGTTATATGTAGTCTTTCAAAAGTATGCATAACATGTTATGCAATCAAATGTAGACTGCATGATGATTTGTATACGAAAAAGCATAAAAAATATATAAAAGTACTTGTTCGCAAAACTCATAACATATAAAAATGAGAGAAAATATGTACAATAGGTTATACAATATTTGAAAAGTATGCATAACAAGTTATGCATTCGTTCCACATAACACGTTAGTAACTATAATTTTGAGGAGTATAATTGGCAAGCAAACTAAAATATATTATATTTAAAATTTGACTAGGAATTTACAAATTTTATCTCGTTAAAAGATTTTAAAGAGATCTACACAACAAGTAGAAACAACAATATCATATTTAAGTTTTAAAAAGAAAATCAACATCGTCTTATCACCTCTTTTTCTATTTCTCTATTGTTATCTTTTTGGCCTTTACTACTCCGTTTCCATAATAAAATGATAATTTCGAAAAAAATGTGCTTGTGAATAATTCTCACCAAGAAAAAGAAGTGACTTTTGAGCATGGGATTGAGGGTAAAAAAAAGCTCAAAAATGGGTTTGATAGTAGATTTCAATGATAAGATCGGTCTTCCCCTCCATTAGGGGTGAGCATGGGCCGGTTTTTGCCTCGTCCTCATTCTAATTTATTATGGATATGAAATTTGGCATCCACATCCAACCCAATATCCAACGGATTTGCATCCAATGGATACACGATTGTACGGATTGGATACGGATAATCCAATGGATTTCTTTTAGTTAAAATTTGTAATGAAAAAATAAAAAAAACATATGTGACTTCTTATAAAACCTAAACATTTTACATATGCATACAAATATAAGAGTGTCATGGATAACACTCCAAGGAAACACTTTAAGAATTCCTAAACTATCTACGTATTCTCTAAAAGCGATATAAATGCCTTTAATCTAAATGGTATGGTTGTCCAACGGATTTTCAAGGTTGCATCCGGCTCAATCCGCAATCCTTTGGACCGTAAAAAACCCATCAGCATCCAATCTATTACAGTGTGTTCGTTTCAGGTAATTGGAAGCCCAGGAATTGGATTCCGAGGGAATCAGCCCAATTACCCTGAACCGAACGGAGTGAAAAAATCCAGAATCAAATTCTTAAGGAATCCAATTCCCCGGAAACTGGTCTTTTCCATTTCAGCGACCGAGCGATGCAATGCAATTCGATTTCGCACGAAACAGATGTAAAATGACTTCATTGCCCCTTCTTACAAAACGTAGATTGTGAAATCTCTTCGATTTTTTAAAATATCAATATATGGATATTTCCAATTCCAATGTTGATCTTGTTCGAACTTTTTAACCCTAATTGCATCAAACCTTAGTCCTATCCATCACCTAATACGGGAGAAGATTTGGGTATTAATTCTTTCACCGTTACCGACAGTAATATTTGTAAGGGTGTTGTCAAGCAGATTAGGGTATCTGTAAGACAAACAAACTTGAGGTATCACTGTATTTTCTCCTCTTTAGAATTGATTTCAATTTATTCTCGTTTTACTTGTATTAGTTTTGTAAGTATAAGCTATGATCATTGATCATGTACTTTTCCTAATCACCAGTAAAGCTATCTCTACAATGTCAGTCACATGCAGTAGGTGTTTGAGAGAAGGCCTGAATGACCTTTAATAGGTACACTAGCTCTTTTTTGCAAGGCTGAGTGTTTATTTTTTGATGCTTGCTTGGGTATCTGCAATTTATGTAACTATAATTTGGAATGTTGTTTGATCATCTGATTCGTGTAGAAAAATTTGGTTTTGAATAGGTGAGTTTTGAAACTGGTATGGTGTATTAAAGTGATTTGCTATATTTGGATTACCATGTAATCCAATTACCTGAACCAAACATTAATATTTGGAATCAGAATCTCATTCCTTGGAATTCAATTCCTGCAAATGGATTACCCCATAATTGAATTCCTGAGGATTGAATTCTTTGAACCAATCAAGCCGTTATTGAATGGTTCAGGCATCCATCCCGGAAAATACCGTTAGTTCCGATAAGGGCAAAATGCTCACCCCTAGCAGGACTCTACACTAATAAGACTACACGGGCCACAGGCCCACGACTCCTAAACCAGCTAAAAGATTACGCGGTAAAAAACTCAAAACTCCCGCCAATTTTCTTAGTGTCAAATCAAATTATTCTAGTCAAATAACTTACGAAAAAAAACTACAAATGCAGAACTGTTGATTTGAACATTGACATTCCTGATTAAACCACATATCCCAGTGCATATCCTCTGTAAACCTTAGATTTTCATAAAAATCAGTTCCTTCCCTTTGGAAAGAGAGAGAATTTGAGAGAGCGATAACCCTAGAAAACCTTAGATTTGTAAAGTTTGTTCAGATTCATCGGATCTCTCTACTATTGCTGGTAAAAATTCTTCCCATCCAAGTTACATTTGTTATTGTCTCTGTTTTTGCTTTGTTTCCATGTCTTTGTTTCGTTTTTCTGCTGTAATCAAAGAAAATGGTACTTAAACAATCATGAGTTGTTTTTATAACTGAGAAATGATGGTTTTGTTTGGTTAGAAATCCGCACCACCAATCAGATTGAGGAATCTATTACTTGAAAAATCATGTTTCGGGTTTTGATTTCTGTTGTACCTAACAATCATGGGTTGTTTTCAATTTTTGTTTATTTTTATTCAATCCTAAGATCTAAAGTTATAATTCCATGGGTTTCATTATTGACTTTTTGTTTCCGAGGTTCGAATTAGCCAATTAAGTTGTTTCTATTTGAAATTCATTTTGTAGTTGATACCAAAAATTCATGGGTTCATTTAGTTTTCATAGTTTGACCTCTGAACAACAGTACCACTCTACTAGTTTGGGCAGTTCTTATTTCATTTTGAGTTCAAATTTGACATCTGCTTATATTTTCAGCAATGGATGTTTATTGTCAGATCTTTGATTTGCAGGAATGGCAGAATTGCAACATCAGGATATCGTTTTAAACATCATTGCTAGGTTGCCTCTGAAGTCGATCCTACGGTTCAGGTGTGTATCGAAAGCCTGGTGCAAGTTATCGAAATACCCTAAGTTTGTGCAAAAGCGCCTTAGTGATGCAATTGAAATGAATAAATTCAGTGTAATGATGCACCCATATTGGAGTTTTCTTCCAGAAACCTACACTTTAGCTTATGATCCATCTTCATTTACATTGAGTAACCGTGTTGGTACAAAATATCCTTCGGCAAGAACGTTTTGGGGAACTATTAATGGCGTGATTTGCTTAACCACTATTAAGGGTGACATTGTCCTTTGGAATCCGACTACCATGGAGTTTAAAGAAGTACCAACTGGACCAATTAAGTCAGTGGATGAATTTAGTTACTTCAAACATGGATTTGGCTATGATGATATGATTGATGATTTTAAGGTTGTAAGTTTTATGGGATCTGAAGATGTTTACTCCTGTGAAGTTCAGGTATATACACTTAAATCTAATTCATGGAGAAGACTTGATGATATACCTTTTTTTTTTTCAAGGAGAAATGGACATGGTACAAGCAAGTGTTCATGGAGCTCTGCATTGGTTAGCATTAACTGACTCTGAGATCTCCGAAACAGTCATAGTCTCTTTTGATTTTAAGGATGGAAGATTCGATGAGATGCCCCTACTCAGCTTTTACGATGAATATGCTGACACAAATTTGTGTCCATTGGGAGGGTCCCTTTGCTTCCATGGTTCTGTCTACGGTCGCATAGATATATGGGAGATGAAGGAGTATGGAGTGACTGAATCTTGGGTTAAAATCTTCACCATTAACCAAGCAACCGGTTGTCCGTTCATTAGACAGTTGGTTCCACTTCAGTTTGTCAAAAATGGCGAGGTTTTATTAGGATATGACAACGGGAAAGGTATTCATCTGGGTTTGTGTGACCTAAAGCGTGGAACATCCATAAAGGTTAAGGCTCATACTAACTGGGATTGGTACTCTGCTGCTACCTTTGTCTATGTGGAGAGCCTTGTACCGCTTAATTCGGGTACCTATGTTGCGCAAACAGAAATATGGGGTGAGTATCTTATGCCTTTATTATACTTGCCTATTCTAATGTGAGTTTTTTGAATGTGTAGATTTCTTTATGCCAGTACCAAATTTAAGTCTACTGCAGCTATTTCCCTTAGTTATAGGTTTAGAACTTAATTGCCATACGATGTTATTTCATTGTCACTCCGATTTATCAAATTCTTATACATTATGTACTGTAGGCAAATAGCTCTAAGACAGTTGATTTTGAAATATTAAATCATGGGCTTTTTGTTGTGTTGAATTATGCATTTTGTTAATTTCAAAGTATCTAAAATTAGATTATGCACTAGTTGTTAATTTGAGATATTTGAATTATTTTTTCTACTGGAAATGCAGCACAGGCGAATTCACATTGGATATCGTTTCAAACATCCTTGTTAGATTGCCTGTAAACTCAATCTTACGGTTCAGGTGTGTATCGAAAGCCTGGTGCAAGTTACTGAAAGACCCATACTTAGCGAAAAGACACCTTCACCATTCAATTGAAAGGAACATGTTCAGTGTGATGATGCACTCTGGTTACGGTCTTCATAAAAGCACCTACACTTTAGCTTATGATGCAGCAACATCTACCTTGAATAACTGTGTTAATATTAATTATCCTTGGAGATATAAAAGTGAGGGAATTATATTCCGTGGAACTTGTAATGGCTTGGTGTGTTTGAGTCCTCGTGGGGAGGATGCTGTCGTCCTCTGGAATCCAGCTACCAGAGAGTATAAAAATGTACCAATTGCACAGATTGAGTCGTGCCCGGATAAGATTATTAGTTTCTTCACATATGGATTTGGATATGATGATGAGCTTGATGAATTTATGGTGGTATCCACTGCGGGTTTTGAGGATGAAAGTCGTTGCGAAGTTCAGGTATATACATTAGGATCTGATTCATGGAGAAGAATTGAGGACATACCTTATGAATTTGGTTTTGATGAACCGGATATGGCTCGAGTGAGTGTTAATGGAGCCATGCATTGGATTGTAAAAACCGACTCTATGGCATCTGAGACCAACAAAGTGATAGTCTCTTTTGAATTTAAAGATGACAGATTCAATGACATGCCCCTACCCAGCTTTTGTGGTCAATACCCTGAAGCAAATTTGTGTTCATTTGGAGGATCCCTTTGCTTACTTGGTTCCATGCACCAAGGTCGCGTTGATGTATGGGAGATGAAGGACTATGGAGTGACTAAATCTTGGGCTAAAATTTTCACCATTGAGCAAGCAACAATCTGTGAGTTTTTTGGAGATTTGATTCCGCTTCAGTTTGTCAAGAGTAGTGAGGTTTTATTAGGATACGACACAGGTCTCGACTTTCATCTAGATTTGTATGACATTAAGCGTGCGGCTTCCATAAATCTCAAGGCTCATGATGACTGTGATTCGTACTCTTATACTACCTCGGTTTTTGCGGAGAGCCTTGTATCACTTAATTCAGGTACTTATGTTGGGCAGCATGACGATGACCCAGAAGACGAAGACTCAGAAGATGATGATGACCCAGAAGACGAATATGATGATGATTCAGAAGACCAAGACTCGGAAGATGATGATGACTCAAAAGAAGATGGGCAGGAAGATGACGATGACTCAGAAGAAGAGGTGCAGGAAGATGATGATGACTCAAAAGAAGATGAGCAGGAAGATGATGATGACTCGGAAGAAGAGGTGCAGGAAGATGATGATGACTCGGACGAAGAGGAGCAGGAAGACGAAGCTATTGAGACAAAAAGGAAAAGATTACGTATAGGGGGTGAGTATTTATTGTTGTTATGCTTAGTTTAACATAATAATCTTTTTTACGACTTCACATGAATTATCACTCCATACAGGTAGCTCAAGAGCAATAGATCTGGGTAGGCTTAATTCAGGGACTCATGTTAAGGGCGTAGAAAGAGGAGACTCTGAAGTTGAAAACTTGAAAGATCATGATGACACAGAAGAGGAAGAGACTAGGGAAGGAAAGGAAGCTAGAGATACAGGTCATGCAAATAGTTGTGAGCTGTTGGATAGCTATGGCCGTTATTTGCAAGAATCAATAAATCTCAAAAGAAGAAAACTAGATTTGGAAACAAGAAAAATGGATTTTGAAATTCGTGTGGAAGAAAATCGGCATATGAGTATGGACATAACAAAGATGAATGCTTTACAGTTGAAGTGGTGGCAAATGCGTGCTAATCAGATTGAAGAAAAGCGTAGCATTTCTTACATGAGCATTGGTGATTTCGAAAGACAGCCATGAGGTAGAGCAAGAGGAGGATATTGAGAACAGAAAGAAGAAAACAAAGATGATGTGAGTATCTTAGAAATTCTTAATCTTTTGTCACGTAGTATTCTCATATGTCTGCCTAAGTTTATGAGACTGTTGTATGAATACTTGAGTATCATATACTTGAGAGTGTTGTATGTCTGCCTAAGTAGGTTGCAGCTTAATCATATGTCGGAATCAATGTTCACTGTGTTCTCTCAATAGTTCTTCTAAAATTAGCAGTTTCAATTCTGGTGTCAGTGAGGATCTCAGTTATATGTTTGTAACATAAGACAGTAGGTTGTGCTAGATCAATCTTCATCTTTTTCCTTACATTATCATCTTTTTTTGCGACTATATTCTAGCAAATTCTCACAAATTATGCACCCCATGCAGGTAGCTCTTGAAGATTAAACTTGATTAAAACTTAGGCAAATGAAGAACTCAGTTGGCCGTACTTCTTAGTGAATGAATCAGTTGATGTTTCCATGTTACTTGTAGGTGTTTTTTTTATTCTTCTGAATGGTTTTTCTTTTTGGCACTTCGGAAGAGGTTAACAAAGATTTAGTTGTTGTGTGGATGGAATGTGAATTTGGGGGAGGAACCAAGTCACCGACTGATGGTAATGCTTAAAATGATTTCAAACTTGAGAATGTGTTCTGATTCATATGTTAAAAGCAGATTTCAGAAATCAATACTTAATCTGCACCAGTGGAGGTTGATTGTGATGCTAGCCTGTTATCCTTTAGCTGCTGGTGCTGCTGTAACAAGAGGCCAAAAGCTTTCTACAGAAGTTGCAACTTGGAAGAGGCTAAAGGCTTTCCATAATATTATTAGTACTGAAAGATTAAGAATTTAGAAGTTGCAAACTGCATTAAGATTCTGAAAAGAGCAAAAATACATTCTTGAAGTTGAGATATAGGTTTAGCTTAAATAACAGATTAGTGTTAGAGGAGAAGATAAACAAAGGTTTGATTGAATTATCGATTCTTAATTGAATGAATTACAATATACAAGAGTGCTATGTATTTATATATGTACAACTTCTAAAGATACGTGCAACACAAGTATACTAAGTTTCCTAAGTTACAAAGACTTCTATGTATAGAAGAGTTCTAGAAACATAGTTCTACAACTTTCCTTAAGTTATTACGTTGTTCCAATACCCTCCCGCAAGCGTAACGGGTCATCTTGAACTGTAAGCTTGAATCTCAGTGAATTGAAACGATCCTTAGAGAGTCGCTTGGTAAAAATATCTGCTATCTGATCTTTAGATGAAATGAATCGAACGTCAAGAAGTTTTAAAGTAACTTGATCACAACAAAGTGATAATCAATTTCTATATGCTTTGTTCGAGCATGAAAGACTGGACTAACAGTAAGATAGGTTGCTCCAAGATTATCACACCACATAATGGGTGGAGATTGTGTAGAAATTTGTAGCTCTTTTAGTAGAGATTGAATCCACATGATTTCAGCAGTGGCAATCGCAAGTCCTCGGTACTCAGCTTCAGTGCTAGATCGAGAAACCGTCTTCTGTTTACGAGCACTCCAAGAAATAATATTACCACCTAAATAGATACAGTATCCACTGGTAGAACGGCGATCTTCTAAAGAACCTTCCCAATCTGAATCCGTGTAGGAAGTGAAAGATAACTGAAGATTATCAGCTGGCTTGAGAAGAATTCCATAAGTGGAAGTATGTTTAAGATACCTTAATATTCGTTTAACCAATGCCCAATGAAATTTTGTTGGTGCATGCATGAATTGACAAGCTTTATTGGCAGCATAAGCTATGTCAGGACGAGTGAATGTCAGGTATTGTAATGCTCCTACTATACTTCTGTATTCTGTTGCATTTGTTAATAAAGTACTATGATCAAATGAAATATCTCCAGAAGTGCTCATTGGAGTTTGAATCGGCTTAACCCCATCCATTTTTTCTCGAATAAGAAGATCATGAGTGTACCTTTTTTGTGTAAGAAACAAACCAAAAGAGTTACGAGTTGCTTCAAATCCAAGAAAGTAAGATAAGGAACCGAGATCCTTAATTGCAAATTCTTTGTGTAGAGATGCACGAATAGAATCCGACCTTGCAGTATTGGATCCAGTGAGGATGATATCATCAACGTGACCAAAGAAAAATAATGCCAGTAACATCCCGTTCGAATAAACAGTGAAGAATCACATTTAGAAGCAGTAAACCCCAGTTGAAGCAAAAAAGCACAGAGTCTGTGATACCAGGCACGTGGTGCTTGCTTAAGTCCATAAAGTGATTTTTGAAGTTTACAGACATAAGTTGGGAAATTAGGATCCGTGTAGCCTGGAGGTTGTTTTATGTAGACTTCCTCTTCAAAATTACCACGCAAAAACGCGTTCTGAACATCGAGTTGATGAATAGACCAATTATGAGACAAGGACAGAGTGAGAATGATACGAATAGTGCATGGTTTCACCACAGGACTATAAGTTTCACCATAATCAACACCTTCCTGTTGATGATTTCCTTTTGCTACAAGGCGAGCTTTGAATCGCTCAATTTCCCCATTAGCGTTGCGCTTTATGCGATACACCCATTTACAGCCAACCAGATTCATGGAAGGATGATAAGGTACTAATATCCACGTACCATTTTTGATCAAAGCATTATGTTCATTATGAGATGCTTGACGCCAGTTAAGATCAGCTTGAGCTTGAGAATAACACGTTGGTTCAAGAAGAGAATCATTGGTAAGAGCATACTTGGAAGTATTTGGCTTAAAAATTCCATCTTTAGCTCGAGTAACCATAGGGTGAGACTGAATTACTGGAGCATTGGTAGACTGCGAATTAGTATTAGTTGGCACTGTAGAATTTTCTTGAGACTGAATATTCCCTTTAGTATTAGATGTTGAGGATGAATCTGACAATACATCTGCAGAAGTTGATGCAGACGACATCGGAGTAGACTGAAGAATATTATCTTCAGATGGTTGCTCTTGTTGTAATACATCATGTACCTCTATTCCATGAGTGGTAGTTGGAAATGATTGATTGGAATTAACAGACACTGGAATAAAAGATATAATGTGCAAAGGAGAAGATATCACCTGATCAGTAGAAGTTGATGCTGGAGATGGTTCAACCGATGCCGCGAAAGGAAAGGTGGTCTCATAAAAAACTACGTGCCTGCTAACATATACACGACCAGTTGGGATATGAAAACACTTATAGACTTTATGTTGTGTACTATAACCAATGAACACGCAGGGAGAAGACGATGGATCCATCTTATGAGCTCTATAAAGACGAAGATGGGGAAAACAAAGACATCCAAACACTCGAAGAGAAGAGTAATCAGGAGGGGAACCAAACAAAATTTCATACGGAGATGCTTTATCAAGAACAGATGAAGGTACCCTATTCATTAGATACCATGCAGTAAAAAACGTATCATACCAATAAGAAGTTGGTATAGAGGCCGTAGACAATAATGTTTGTCCAGTTTCACGAATGTGGCGATGCCTACGTTTAACTAATCCATTTTGCTCAGAGGTGTGCGGACAAGAGAATCGATGAAAGATCATATTTTGTTGAAGATAGGGTGTAAGCTTACGATATTCAAGAGCATTATCAGATTGAAAAATCATTATATGTCGATTAAAGAGATTCTCAACATGTTTTTGAAAAACAAGAAATATAGAGTAGACATCCGATTTTTATGAGTAGGAGGAAACATCCATGTAAAACGAGAATAAGCATCAATAAAAATAATGTAATATCGATAGCCATCATTAGAAAAAATATGAGAAGGACCCCAAACATCCGAAACAATCAAATCAAGAGGATTCAAATAAATAGTATTACTAGAAGAAAAAGGAAACTTATGACTTCGATGTTCATGACAAGAAGAACAAAAACTTAGTTTTCTACCATAAACGGGAAGAGAAAATTTAGAAATAACATGACGCACAGTTCGCATCATAGGATGTCCTAATCTAGAATGCCAGTTTTGTAAGCTAGCACGTTCACCAACAAGACTTGTCGTACAAGTGTTTGAACCACCAAGAACATAGAGACCACCAACCCTATTTCCGCTCTGATACCAAGTTGAGATATAGGTTTAGCTTAAATAACAGACTAGGGTTAGAAGAGAAGATAAACAAAGGTTTGATTGAATACCAAATTTTCTTTTTGTTTGGCAAGAAACTCATAATTATGAGGTAACAATGATTGTCTTGTAGAACACCAGATTTTCTTTTTATTTGAAGCACATATAACACTGGATATATAGGGAAATAAACATTGAAATGAATGAAATTGAAGGAAAAAGAGCAATAAATTTATAAATAATAAAAGAAAAACACAAGACAAGTATGTTGAGAGGAAGAAATTTGTTTGTTTTGAGCATAATACTCTGATATTATGGGCTAAACTCTACAAAGACAAGAAATTACCTTAGGCACTGGTGAGCTAAATCCAAATCCAAAATAATTTGCATACTAAAAACAGGTTAAATAGAAAACAGGGACGGGCTATAGCCTCGCTTAGCCCCTTGCTAGGCACGTTCCTGTTAAAAATCATGCCTTTTATTTTAACTTTGTGTTGTAATCAAACAAATGATCATGGCTTGATTTGAATTTGGTATTATCTGTTGTTGATTGAGAGCAAAGACCCAGAAGTGTTCTTTTTTCTGAGGGTTGTAATTAAAGAACTTGAGCTTTGAAATTCTTGGGGTTCTATTAGTTTAGATGGTTTTCAAATGTATAAATCCAATTTGGGGTTTATTTTTATTCAGATTAAAGATCTTTTTTTTTTGTGAATAAGGTATTTCATTAAAATTAGGACTCAAAAGGAGGCGACATTACAATAGAAGTTGAAGGAATTACATGAAAATAAAAGACAAGTAATTGAAGGTAAATGATAAAACCACCGATAGGTGTTGGACACGCATATGTTGCGTCGTTATAAACCTTGACAAAGAAACTCATAGCCATAGGGATAAAACCTTGACGAAGGAAAAGAGCGCAACGCGATGAGTCCTTGAGAAGATCCTAAAACCAAACATACAAAGATAACCAAACCATTTGTAATTCTTCCATAACATAGAAAGTATTCCTTGTCCATCGTTACCCAATGAGTAGTCTTCTAATACTGGCAGCATGTAAGGATCCACAAAAGAGTTGTGAAGGTTTGATAAAACTATTAAGATGGATTCCTGAGCCCTTCTATCACGAGAAAGTTTGATAAAAGTGTCACGACGGCCTATCCAGGAAAGAGATCTCTTCTTAATGATTGAGGATGACGGTATAGCCTTTACCACAATCGAAGATTTTGTTGGTGAGAGTTGTATCTTCGAAAAAATACAACCAAATAAAACATAGCCGTATTGATTTCACCATCATGTTGTTTCACAGAAGCTTTCATTTTCCTATACGAAGAAGTACAAAAGTAGTGTAAAATACACAGTAACTGTACAAATTCAAAATACATATTAAAGGAAAAGCTTAAAAATAGAGAATAACTAGTAAACGTAAATAACATAAACAAGAAAATAAAATTAACCTAATTAAAGATCACTAAAACGAGACAAGGGACTTAGAGCAAAGGTCTGAGAACTTTACAGTTTAAATAATCGCGACTACTAAACTATTCAGTTTTTAAAACTCATCATGAGGAAGTTATTTTGATCCTAAAGTTCAATGTAGATCCATATTAATGAACTTGAAATGTTGTCATCAACAAAACAAAAATTAAACTCGTAGCTAATAACAGGAAAGAAAACAAAAATAGAGAAAGGAAAAATAGGCCCCTTAATAGCCAACCCAAACCAAACTTTGTTTATGGCTTTTCTCTTGACTTGAGATCGAAGACAATTACCCAACTAGATGAACTTCTAAAAATAAATACAACAGCAACTACAAAGAGACATTAAAAGACACAGTATCTACTTAATGTAAAGCTATAAAACTACGGATTTCACCGTGGGTTTTTTCTATTTTAAGTATTTTTTTTTCGGGTTGATACTAGTTTTATTTTGATAGTTTGATTGATAAATAATGGTTTCACCATCAAATGTCTTTAAATCCTACTAGTTTAGATAGTTCTTGGGTTTATAATTCAATTTGAGTTCAAACTTGTATGCATATATTTATGTAGATATTCCTAAGAACAAATGGCACATTTAGCAGGATTTTCCGAAGCTACAAGCCGCAACTCCTCGACCAATTAAGTTCCCTCTTATCTGTTAGAAGTTCCCTCATACTCCATCTGTCCCCATTACACAGTCGGAGAAGCGGTATTCTCTTAAAATAAAAAACATATTTAGTTTTCATAAAAAAATTCTTACTTTCCTAATTTATCCTGACCTTATCCTAATACAAATTTTTTATATAAAAACAGAGTTTTTTCGAGCGACGTGGTTAATCGGAACTTTTGGTTGATTATGACCCCACCATTCTAAATTTCAGCCAATAGAATTTCAAGAGAATCTTTTGGACCCACCAAATATCATTTGGCCAATCACATTCTAGAAAATAATTACCTAAAATTACTAAATTTTATATAATCTTATAAAATTATGAAAAAAAAAATATAACTTTATGTAATTATTTTAATCATAAAATTAATTTTAGAATTAAAAAATATATATATTTGGGAAAGATCACATCAAGATATGCAGTATCCATCATGATTTCACATAAAATTAAATCGATCATAAAATTAAAAAAAAAAAAATAATATTGTCCAATGTCCAATTACACTTCTTATAAAAAAAACTCATCTAATTACAACTCCAAACTATCAATAATTAAAACCCTTAATTTTAAATTACAATTAAACTTCCAAATGAGATTAAATTATCGAATTATTGGTCAAAATTTAAAAGCAAATCTGTGGATGGGCACAAATAAAACTTCTACTAATTAAACTACTTCGGATCAAATTCGAATCAATGATAAAAATTGAAAATCAAAATTATAGTTATGGATACTTACCTGTAGATCAAAGTATGCGTCTTCTTCCACAACAATAAATAACTAATCCTGTCAAATAGTCGAAACAAAATTATCCATTAAAATTTTGATGAAAAATATATGATATTAAGCAGAATTTTGAGAACGATATTAAGCAAAACAATATTAATATAAAAGTGCAGTAGACAATCATCATAACGAATTTCAATATTGCTTTTTTCGTTTTTGTTAATATTACTTAATTATTTCACAAAAAGTAAAAAATCTTAGATATCTTCCGGAAGATTCTACCAAATTTTTTATATACCAAAAATGAGGCTTTGGAAACTCTAAAATTCGAGAGTTTTTCATATGTATTTAGTAAAAGAAATCTCACTTTTATAATTCTATTCTAAGACATATGCACGATATTTTATTGGATAAAAATAATGCAACAAATAAATGTTCGACATTCTATATATAGAATGATTAAGCTAAATATACAAAAATACTGCAACAAATATTGCAAGAAATAATTTATTTTTATTTTTATGGGAATTTCGGGTTTGGGTGACTCTCTATATAAAGCTTTTGAGCAAGGGAGTTTTTCTTTACGTTTTTTTTCTCTTTTTATTTTCTTGGGATTTAATGTTTTTTGTATGATCTATTTGGTGTTTTTTGTTATGCAGTACCGTATAACCAATCAGGTCTAATGCGATCTTGAGCATTAACTTAAGGTAAAACGGGATAATATTAGTCCTTTTGAAGCTTGATGGTATCGATTTTGAACACACAAATACACTTCTTCTTTTTTTGTCTTAATTGTGATATGATATGATGCCCTATGCAAGATGAGGTGAAAGAAATCATTTCGTTTTATTAGTGCGTACCTCTCGCTTTCTCTGCACCGGTTTTCCTTAACGAGGTAGTATTTTCATTTTCTGTCGTTTTTATTTTTTTTCTTATTAAATTTTTTTATAATATGGGATTTGATTTGGTTATAACTTTGTGTAATACGCAGAGATTTGATCTGAAAAATTGATACACAATGCAGACCGAGACGGGTTTTGAGGAAAGAGGTAGTATTTTAACTTTCGATTTTTTTTTTCAATTCAATCTTTTGATAAAATACAATCTTGAGATTCAAGAGTATTTTATTTATAATGTAGGGTTTTACTTTTTGTTGATTTACGGCAGATTTGTGATTTTGAAAAACAAAAGTTAAGATTGTCGGTGTCTATTTTACTCTCTGTAGGTGATAGATTCTTACTTATTTTTTATTTTCAGTAGAACCCTGTGTTTAAATATTGAGGTTTGAGCGGATTTACAACAGCTAAAGAGAAAACTCTAACCAAATTGAGCATTTGTGTTAAAATTATTTATTTATAGGACTCATAAGTTCAGATGGATTTTTCTTCTTTGTTAGATCTTGATGAATGAATAATTTTCTCAATCAAGGTACCCTAAATTGTCCCTTTCTGAAATCTGGTGTTACAAAATATATTGATCTCGATGGAAACTTGCTTTTCCAAATGAAATAAATTAATTATATCATCCAATGATATTTGTTATTTACATTTTTGTAGCTTAGTTCTTATAATTTATAAAGAACCTTATAATGAACTACATAAAATTTACTCAATGTTTTTTTTTTTACAATTGATCCTTTATGTCAAGTGTCACGGGTTCGGCTTCACCAAGTGAGTGGATTTTTCTGCTGAGAAGTTCTCGGTGGCTTCACTTAATCCTAATTAAAATGTCTCTTTGTGTCAGTCCAAACGAGAGTGCTTTTGAATTTCTTTCAGGCACGTACTGAGGTTATACATTGGCATTTGTTACAAGTGATGACGATGATGAAAGAGTCTCTTTGTGTATCCATGAGAAACTTAAATGATGACAACGGTAACTGTGCGTATAGATGGGGTATTAAGGAAGTAGGTGTCACAAATATTATATCTGATTTCATTTGTCGACATCGTTGATTATATATTCTCATTTCCGGCATAGTGGAGGCTCTTAAGCGTCAATCCTATAAAATATAGTTTAATGATATCAAATATGAGCTTATCCATCCAGTTGGAGGAAACCATTCCGCTGACATAAATGAATGTACGTTTGTGCATCTATTAGACAAAGTTAAGGGAATGACATAAGTTTGATTTTATATTGTCCTATGTAAAACTCGGTATCCATTCGGTTGATATAATTGGAGATTTTTTATTTCACAATTTGAGAAAGCGGCGTTTAGGGATGCTTTTAAGGGCATGACTCATGGTAATGAGGATGATTATATTGCACCGGAGCCGCTTCATACGGTATTTGAGATTACTATAATGCATTATGTTTTTTTTTCTCGCAATATGTATACATCCCTTTTATTGTTATGGTCCTAAGACAGGGGGACATGGGACTTCCCACTTCTTAAAATAGATACCAAAAATTACATTTAACTATGGAAAACTTGGCGTATAAAGGTTTATAACAGCTTCTATGCCAGCAACTGAATGCAGAGTTTGCAAATTAAAGATGCAACGAAATAGACTTAAGATCCCAGCGAAGCCAAATCTCATAAATGTATACAACTACAAGGTTATGGACAAGGTTATGACAGTTAATAACGTAAAGAAGTGAAGTAACCGTCCAACACTGCATTGACAATTCATCAACTCCCTTATCTACCAACAAGAATCCAGATTTAAGTATTCTCCCATGGACTAATAATATTTATATTTTTCATTTTTCTTAGAGATTAAAATGCAGTTAGATGATGTCTTTGTATTAAAATGATTTAACACTGACTGGTGCCAGCCCTCTTGAATGAATCTCTTAGGTATTAAAGTTAGCAGAAGCTGTATTTGGACAATTACAGGGATGCATGTAATTCATTGTTAACAAAGTTTACCTAATTTGGTAATAAGTGTTACTTATCATGATCCATTTTAATCCACTTAGGAATCTTAATTCGAACCGGATTACAACTTCTGCTTATAAGTGATGAATTATAATCCATTTTTTTAATATAAACCACGATGCAATGTGTGTATCCGGTTCAGAAAAAAAAAACTCTTTCTAGAGTGAGACCTCTTTCTGGTAGTAGATAATTTCATTGTTTTTATATACATATATGGCTAGAGAGAAATGCTATGACCAAATTTAAAAATATCTCTTACGTGGTATAAACTTAATTATATATTGCCTCTTAAACTCGATTTTAATCAACCCACTCCGAGTATTCGGATCATACTGTATCACTTCAGAGATCTTTTATGGGATCAACATTCTATGTGACAAATGTTTCCAAGTGATTCATATAATCCGTTCTCTGGGATTCCTAGGTTGCCAAGCTGGTACCCTTCGAAGAGTTGAGTGGTGATGTTTACAATAAAATCTGCGCTCCAGCGAAATGTTATTAGATGAGATCATAACATAACCTCCGTGTGAACACATGACTCAAGGCATGTGATGCGAGTATCCATCTAATCTACTGCTACCTACAAAATCTACATATATAACGAGAAATTGGTAAACGAAAGATCAGGAAAAATTAAAGATTATGAGAAAATTGGTTTTATTGTTCATTATGATGTTCCAAATGAAAACGCAGAAAAGTTCACAATCTCTTATTTTCGCACTGATAGGCGGATTATTTGGAGCAAATCAGAAATTTCTAATGCACAAATACTAAAAGCAACAAATTGATTCAGATAAAAATAAATATTAAAAATCTCTTCACTTACCGAGCCAAGAACAAAAATAAATAAAATACATTCAGTTCAGACTCACACAAAAGTGAGACTTACCATCTAATCTTGGGGTCTAGAGACGGGGTCCATGCCCCGAAACTGTGTCGACTTTTTTCCTTTGCATCTCCAAATAGAACTACTAATACATGCAATTTGGTATGTGGGCACTTGGAAACCAAAACTCAACTTCCACATTAATGCATCTTCAAGGATACTAAAAGACTAGAGCATCTCCAATGGTAATGTGGTGTAGATCCCTGTAACTATTCTTTTAAAGATATGAATCATAATTTCCTAAATTTAAGGAGGCGAGAAAAATTCTTCTTCAACCATAGAACTTCTCAGCTTATTTAGTTGTGCAGGTGTATAAAATTTATTCGTTGAGAATATTTGGGACCACTATGTGATCCTAACATTAGATATTGATGATTACAATGTCTACACATTCTCTAATATGACCTTTCAAATTAGAAGATCACTTGGAGCATCTCCAACAGCTGGTGTTAAAAATCCTACGTAAAATTTTATTAAGACCCTTACTTAGGAGGATTTACACATATAGTAAATATAGGACCCCACGACTAATAAATCATCTCCAATGGTATAGAGGTTTGACCCTTAGAAACCCTTATGTGATGAGATCTTAACCGTTTCAATTGTATGTTATTTAGTTATTAAAACTAAAAAAATATGACTTGGAAGTCATTCCGGAGGTCAAGATAAAGCTTTCTTCAAAACCTTCAAAATTAGTATTTCATCCCTCTTGTTTTGTAGGACCTACTGTTAGAGATGGATTGAGTTAAAATGAAGGTCTAAAATCCTATATGTCACTAAAAAATAAATCTTCCGCCTTCTACTAGAGATGCTCTTAAAGGTGGAGACTTTATCCTCACACTCACTTGATTATTTGTCTGACACATCACAATGCACTCTCTAACACGGCACAACACATCACAATAAGCCTTGATTTCTGACACATCACAACACGACAAACAACATTCTAAACAAATAATTTTATGGTCCGAGATGGGATGGACTGACACGTTTTACACCTTTATATTATGGATTGGTTGGTAAATGTCTCTTACGGATATTTCCATTGGCTTCATTATTTATATGTATTCAAAGTGGTCTATAATAACAAGTAAAATATGAAAAATGAGGAATTTAACCAGTAAAATATATCTTACTAGATTTCCACTTACCTTAATAAAATACCAACAAAATAATCCTGCATAAATGAAATAGAGGAATTTATAAAAAGGTAAGCGGTCGGACGATATTTATTAACGATATAATCTAACGCGATCTCGATGACGTTTTTATAGACGGAGTGAACGAGCACGATAATTCGATGGACCAAAATAGGCAAGAGTGTATAAGAAATAAAATCATGATGTTAAGAAGATCAGTTTTCGAAAAAAATCCGGAGCGATATAACTTTTAATCAATCTTTGACTTTTAAATAAGTATTGTTGAAGATTGGAAGATGTTGTGTTGGTTTTTTATCAGTTTACTAAAAAAAATTGTCAGTTTCTAAGGCGTTGAACTTCTTTAACTTTCATTAGTTTAATTTATTTGTAATGAACTTAAATTTAAAACATGATTCAATATTTCTTTTACAAGAAACAGACTCGTGCATCGCACGGGTGAAAAACTAGTATTATATATTAAAAGATCTATAGATCTCCATCTCACGTTTAACTACATTGTATGATAACCATGCATTATAAATAAGGGTATTTGAGAAAAAAAAAATAGCCTTAAAAATAGAACTCTGCCTATCTAATGGGACTGCAAAATTTACAAACTCCGCCTTTGTAATAAGGATGGAGGGAGTATCTGTTAGATACGTCGGCACGTGTCACACCACTCCCTTCAATTTTATTCACTAAGCCGTAAAATAACCAAAACTCCCGCAATTTTCGTATTTTCTAATCAAATTATTATTTCAGTTAAAGTAACTGACTGAAATAGCAGACAACTGCAGAACCGTTGATTTGATCATTGACAGTTCAGATTAAACTAGATATCCTAGTGTACATCCTTTGTATATATTTTCGTACCCTTCATAAACATATGTTCTTTCCCCTTGGAAAGAGAGAGAAATTATGAAATTGAACTCGGTAGAAATCCTTAGATTTGTAAAGTTTGTTCAGATTCATCCTACGTCTGCTTTTGCTGGTACAAACTCTTCCTATCTCAGATTTACATTTTTTTTTATTGTCTCTGGGTTGTTTTTGATAAGAGTATAATTCATGTAAAAATGTAAAATTTTGGGGGTTTATCTTTGTTCAAAGCAAAGTCCTAGAGTTGTAAAATTATGGATTTCTTTCGTTATTGAACATTTCTTTGTGGAGGTGTTGGAATCAAAAAACTAGAACTGGGAAATGATGGCTTGCTTCATAATTTATTTAGGTTGTAATAATTGAAGAATTTATTACTTGAAAATTATGTCTTTGGTTTTGATTTCTATTGTAATAAAAGTTCTAAAAGCATCTCCAGTGCTAGGGGTGGAGATCATAAAAAAGAATGCCACATAAGATTTAAAACTTTTTCCACCAAATTTCTATCTTCAATGCAAGGATTAAGGTTCTTGGGAATGTGACATTTTTATATAGGGGTGGAAGAGAAAGTCTAAATAAGAATGGGTGGATTGGAGAAGAATTCTTTTTATCCCCTGTTTTTAGGAAAACTAGTTATTAAGTATGATAGAGGATGTCTTCCCGCAATGCCACATGTGAAGCTGACCACATGACTATTGGAGAAGCTCTAAGATCTTGAGCTATAAATCACGGTTTTCATTATTGATTTTTTGAGGTTTGAATTAGTCAATTAGGTTGTTTTTATTTGATTTTTTATTTTTTATTTTTATTTTTGGTACTAAAAAATCATAGTTTGACCTTTAAACAACTGTACCACTCGACTAGTTTGGGCGGTTCTTATTTGGTTATATATGCATATACTCCCTCCGTCCCACTGTTAAGTGGCCTAGTTCAAATTTGCAAAATTTTAAGGCAAGCAATGGAAAAGAATATTTTTAAGCATATTTTACAATTATACCCTTATAGATAATAATTAGTGAAATTTTGAAATGATTTATCTCTCAAATTACACCATTGATGTTCGCAAACTTTATACCATTGAAAAGCATTTTAAAACACCTACGTAACGAATATAAATATGCCTATCAAATTATGCATATTTCATATATTTCTTATAATCAATTAAAAGGATAATTTAAGAAATATCTCCTTGTTTAGTGATATAGGTCACTTAACAATAGAAAAAAATCTAAAAGTAAATAGGTCACTTAATAGGTGGACGGAGGGAGTATTATTTATATTTCACCAACGGATGTTTAATTTAAAATCTTTGATTTGCAGGAATGGTGTTTCACTAAGTTGAGATAATGACATACGAAGGCGTCAATGTTCACTAAGTTGTCTCGCTAACTCTTCTTAAATTAACAGTTTCAAATTTGGTACCTCAGTTTTCTTTTTTTTTATCACACAGCAGCGGGAATCGGACCCCTAACCTATCACTTGGGAGTTCAACCCCCTAACCAACTGGGCTTATCCCAGTTGGTTATATATACTATTTGTTACTTAAGACCGTAAGTTGTGGTTCTTATATATACCATTGGTATGTAAATATATATGTTGATAACTTTACTTTGGTTGAGCAAAACAAAATAGTAGTGTTAGAGTTAGATGAATATTGCAAATTTGTGCACTTCTCTTAGCCCTGTGGTGCAGGTTCCCCCTTACTATTGGTTGTTTCATTGATTCGGGTTATTCGTTTTGGGCATGGAAATTGAAAAAATCAATAAAATATAAGAGATATAGTGTTTCTTTGTATTAAAGAATGTATTTTTAGAGAGAAGTTTAAAAATACATGAATACTTGCATTTTCCAATGCAAAAAAATACTATATGTCTTATATTTCATTGTGCGTTTCAATTTCCCATACATGCACAAGATAAAAAAACCCGTTTGTTTTATCAACATTCTATAAAAATTCCCGTCGGAATTTGTGGAAAAAAAATTAATTATAAAAATCAAACTTACAATCTAAATCATTTATATTGATCTCTCGTCCATTTTATCATTAAAATTTTAAGAAACTCAAGTCTAATTTGTTTTTCATCTCCTCTCAATTTTCTTCCAAAAATTCAAAACCGTAAGTGGATCTCCTAAACATGAGCAGAAAAAAAGAATCTTAAACATGAAGGAAACCATGACCTATAGTGTTATGTCATCGTTATTAATCTTATCCCCTTCACACTCACCATGAATGGTTGGTGGTCCACTCACATACTGTTGTCTCCACCACCACCTATCGTGTGTACAAGCATATTTTTTATTTTATAAATTTGCTAGATTCTTGTTAGAGCACTGCTCGGACGAACTCGCAAGCGTTGATATCTCAAGCTTGTTTGTCAAGTTTAGTTGATCAAAACTATATACTTGATTTCTATTCTACTTATATATATGTGTCGGATTAGGATAAAATGTATATTTGAGCTTTAGACTTCATGGCGTCCACCGATTGAAGAAGAATATATACTAAAGAGCTTGGAGGAACTTCATCAAAAAAAGGCATGTGGAGACTAAAACTTATCTAACCCTCAGAAGTCTATTTTATTCTATCTTTTATAATGAGACTAAGTTGTATAGCTATATAGACTTTGTGTTATATACAAATTTGAAATTTCAAGCTGAGCATAACTTCATATTTCTCGAAATACAAGTTAGTTCTTTAGTTTAAGTTCATCATCGACTTGAGGAGTCTAGTGGTAAACAATTTACTTTTTGGAAACAAAACATTAAGTCAAGATAATCATATGAAAATTACCTTGAACATCTTACATGATTTGTGTGAGACTGTCATTTGATATTATCTCGAGAAGTTTCGTATTGATCAATTAATAACTTGAAAATTACTTAAAGCTAGTAGTATGTGTAAGACTTCCATTATCATCTTCTAAGAATTTTTCAATGATTAAATAGGAGTTTTGAAACTACCACCAATGTCTGGTTACAACATAATATGCGTACCTAGTATGTGAATTGTGAAGTGCTAGTTAAGGTCCGGAACTCTTGTTTGCGTACCCAGTATGCGAATGGGTTTACCTGTGAAAGATACGGAACTTTAGTTCGCGAACAAGGTTTGCAAAAGGCCAGACTAGGCAAATATGGAACTGTGGATCGCGTACATAGTTTACGAACGGCTGAACTTAGCCCAAGTTTGGAAATGTGGTTCGCGTACTCAGTTTTCGGATACTGTGTGTAGGTTCCAAAATTAGTAAGTATGAAAACTCATACTCATGAACTCAGGTTCGTTTTCGAACTCAGTTTTCTAACTAAAGTCCTTGGAATGATTAATGAATTAAGGTGACCAAACTTGTTTTGCGAATCATCAAATTATATTCATGAATTGGTTCTTGTATAAGTACTTTGTATGACTACAAAAATAAAATTGTGCAAGAATATTTCTATGAGATAATGGACATTTGAATAAGTCTCTTGAAACACACTTAGATTTGATTGATTATCTGTCATGATTGATTGATCATCATATTTAATCAAGAAGTGTTAGATGAAGATGGATAAACGAAAAGTGTTCATATGGCTAACTTCGGTTAACTGTTATTGAGCCAACTTGATATATACATTTAGGTGCGGTTACCCATATCTAAATATAGGTATATTTCATTTGTGTGTATCAAGATAAGACCATCTAACGGTGGAGATTAATTGCTTAATTTCTAAGTAGGCTTAGCTTAAATCTTAAATCAGGAGTTCATCTAACGGTGAATATCAATTTATTTGTTACAAAGCTATCTTAGCTTTGATTTTAAGCAACCCTGATTGAAAGACTATATAAGGGAGAACTCTAGTATCTGGGAAACCTAATCCCGACACTTTCGTGTGTCCTAGTTACAAACTAGAGTCGATTCTCCATTAACCTAGGTTTTCCAAAACCAATATTAGGTTAAAGACTTGACGACTTCATTTGGGATTCGTGAATCCAGGTCCAACTATTTTACTATGTAGTTTCGTATCCCGATCTTACACTTTCTATTGTACTGAGTTTAATCTTCTTTAAGGTTTTCTCGAGATTTATCTCCGATAGGTAAAATACAAGAAAACATAAAGTTTTTCGTCTCAGACTTTGTGGTTCCGCAATAACTTCTTTTATCACCACATAGATAAGTTATTGTGAGGTGACTAATTGTGACGGACCGGAGAATTACGCTTTTGGCGCGTTGCCCCGCAGGCCGTAACTTCCCCGATGCGCCATTGATGAAGCTACGATCCGGGCCTCATCCCTAGGCAAATGAACGTCCATTCGCCGTTGCAAGCATGCTCGTGGAGCATGATGCAACTAACTTAGCTTCCACACCGTTCCAAACTTACCCTTGTCAGCAAAAGGGTGTAAGGCCAAGGCCAATGCATATTGCATACATCATTGGCTATGCCTCAACATAGGAATTTCATCACTGAATTTCCTATCTAGCTGAGCAACTGTCATAATGACGAGTCTTGTCCAGGCATAAGGCATGCCTTGTTATTACGCATAGGACATTGCAGGCCTCATGCCGTACTTTCCTTAGGCTTATGCAAGCTCCGCTAACTTGCATATCGATGTAGCTTACCTCCGAGGCCATGCCCAATGCGCCATTGTTACATGCTTCAGTCGAATGGATTGATAGGAAATATGAGCGTCCACTGGATGGCATGCAACTTACCTCATCAAGTCTGCCAGCAATCATCAATTGCATCGAGCTACCGAGCTTAGATAATATGAGGGACCAAATTGCTGGAACGGTAATGATGCAACTCATTGCGGCTGTGTACGTACCCTTCCATACTCTAAAGGTATCAAGCACATACCGTAGTTCATCCTCTAAGAGACATCAACTTAAGCAAACTCATTTGCAAAGTCGTGGCTAAGCAATAATGGTAATGACCTGGTCCGTATATGCCATTCCATCAAGATGCACAATGATTACGTATCATCGGGTCCGCGACATGGCATAGTGATGCCTAAGCATCAAATGCCCTCTTCGCTGGTCTACGGAATTATAAATGAGTCTTAGGCATCATTTATACTCCTTTGGCTAATCTATGAAGCTTACTTGGTACATAGTCTGCATATGCACCTTCAACTAAGTACTCCTCCCTATATATGTCTTAATGGAATTTCTAAAAGTATGGAAAGGGGACCAAAATGACATCCCTTCTTCACTGTTCATCGCAATGATTGCGTGCAGTGATTGCGCAGCACCCGTTCCTCTGCTCGCGCTAGTTGTTGCATAATGATTGTGCAACACTGGTTCTAGCTATCTCATAATAATTGCGCGACATTCTCTCTGGTGTATTTCATAATGATTGTGCAATACTCTCCCGGCTAGCCCTCTCTGGAATGATGCACAATGATTGTGCAGTATTGGATTTAACCCAATAGCCTTCATAATGCGCAATGATTACGCTACAAGATCAAGTCTACCTACCCAATTGGCCTAATGCATCAAGATGGTGCAAGATTGGACTTTTTCCAATATGTCCACGCGATGTGCCTTACCTGGCACCAAATATTGGCCCTTAGCCAAACGCATCTTACTATGCAAAGAAGATTTGGATGAAGCTTTATCTCGGTCTATGGCGCATCTTTTAGCATGCGCCATGCTAAAAACACGAGGTGTTATATTTTCACACCCTTCAAAGAATTTCGTCCTCGAAATTCAAAATCAAAGCTATTGTGGACAATCTCTTCGGTTTGGATTTCCTGAGAAAAAATCTCATACTAGATGGTCAGAAATCACGGGTTTCTTCAAGTTATCGTGAACAACAATTTAGACCTTACGAGCAACCGTCCCATACCGCCTGCCCAGGAATCCAAAATTTTCCACAACAATACCAAGAATCGTCATTGGTCAGTGCCAAGAGGATATCTCGACCAGATATCCTAGATGGCATCCCATACTACCACCCAGGAATACCTAAGGTTCACAAGTTGAAAGGTTTCATCGAAATGACAAGATCTTAGCACAGTACTGTGTGGAAAAGTATCCAGTTTCTTACCGTCATTCATGTTTCCACTCGTAAGTGGGAGCCTGGACGGGCCTGACAACGCACACCCTTGGCCAGTGCCAACGTGTGGGTATGATCAGTCCCATTGTATGCCCACCGTCCCATATGTCTTTCGAATATCCACTCGTAAGTGGGGTGCCATTTAGGCCAGGAAAACTCACATTACTTAAACAAGCTCAACTCGATTCGCAAAGTAACTGGCATAGCAGTTACAAACTCCTTTCCGCGCAAAATTTGGCCTACTAGTCTCCAACTTTAAGTTTCCGCTAAGGAAAATACTCGTGGACAAGTCCACTCTGAACAGTCCCTAGAGTTTTCTCGGAACTTTATCTGATACCAACTGTGATGGACCGGAGAATTACGCCTTTGGCGCGTTGCCTCACAGGCCGTAATCTCCCCGATGCGCCATGATGAAGCCACGATCCGGGACTTCAACGCTAGGAAAATGCACGTTCATTCTCCCTTTCACGCATGCTCGTGGAGCATGATGCAGCTAACTTAGCTTCCACACCGTTCCAAACTTACCCTTGTCCGTAAAAGGGTGTAAAGCCATAAGTCCAACGCCAATGCATTCTTGCATGCATCTCTGGCTCTTGCCTCAACGTAGGGAATTCATCACTGAATTTCCTATCTAGCTGACCAACCGTCATACCGCCGAGTTTTGTCCAGGCATAAGCCCTGGACTTCGGCATAGGATGCACCAAGCCCTTGCCATTTCCTACTTTACCTCGCTTACCAAATCTATGTAGCTTGATAGGAAGTATGAGCATCCACTTGCTGGCATGAAACTAAGCCTCATCAAACTTGCACACAATCATCTCTTGCCTCGAGCTACCGAGATTAGATGATATGAGGGGCCAACGTGCTGGACCGGCAATGCCGCAACTCATTGCGGTTGCCTACGTACCCTTTCCTACTCTAAAGGGATCAAGCACATACCGTAGTTCATCCTCGAAGGGACATCAACTTAAGCAAACTCGTTTGCAAAGCCGTGGCTAAGCAATAATGGTAATGTCTTGGTCTGTATATGTCATTCCGTCAAGATGCACAATGATTATGCATCATCGGGTCCACGACATGGCATAGTGATGCCTAAGCATCAAATGCCCTCTTCGAAGGTCTACGTAACTATAAATGAGCCTTAGGAATCATTTATACTCCCTTGGAAAATCTATAAAGCTTACTTGGCACATAGTCCGCTTATGCACCTTCAACCAACTACCCCTCCCTATATATGTCTTAATGGAATTTCTAAAAGTATGGAAGGGGAAGAAAATGACATGCCTGCTTCATTGTTCATCGCAATGATTGCATGCACCCGTTCCTCTGCTCGCGCTAGCTGTTGCACAATGATTGTGCAACACTGGTTCTAGCTATCGCCTAATGATTGTGCGACATTCTCTCTGGTTTATTGCGTAATGATTGTGCAATACTCTCTGGGCCAGCCCTCTCTGGCCTGATGCACAATGATTGTGCAGTATTGGCTTTAAGACAATAGCCTTCATAATGCGCAATGATTACGCTGCAAGCTCAAAGAAAGCTACCCAACTAGCCTAATGCATCAAGATGATGCAAGATTGGACTTTTGCCAATATTCCTACATGATGTGCCTTACTTGGCACCAAATATTGGCCCTTGGACAAACAAATCTTACTATGCAAAGAAGCTTTGGATGAAGCTTTATCTCGGTCCATGGCGCATCTTTTAGCATTGGCCATGCTAAAAACACGGGGTGTTACAACTTCTCTCCATGTAAGTGTGGAAAGAGAACGATATTCCGCTTCTGCATAAGAGCGTGAAATTGTTGCTTGTTTCTTGCTTTTCCAAGAAATATGACTACCACCAAGCATAGTAAAATATCTTGTAGTGGATCTTCAATTTGTTAGGAATCCCCAATTAGAGTCGCAATACCCACTTGGATGAAGGGTACTGGTAGATGATAGGAAAAGGACTTTTCCAGTAGTACCTTTTAGATAATGAAGGACGTGATTTGCGGCATCCATGTGAGTTGTGTGAGGGTTTCTCATAAATTGACTCACAGTATTAACAATATATGTGATATCTGGTCTTGTTACGGTGAGAATATAATAATAAACCAATGAGGTACGGAAGAGAGTTGTCCATACGGAAAACAGAAGTGCAAGCCCATGTCATGCCCGCATCTTTTAATATATCAAGAATATATTTTCGTTGGCATAAAAATATACCTTGATTTAAACAAGATACTTCAATCCCTATAAAGTATTAAAGTTTACCAAGATCTTTTATTGAAAAATATTTTTCCAAAAACTTCTTGAGATTGGAAATTGATGTTTCGTTATTCCCGGTGATACTTATGTCATCCATATAAACGAGAGAAAAAAAAAAGGAAACTGAACCCTCTTTATATGTAAAAAGACTGTAATCAGAGATGGATTGAGTAAAACCCTCTTGTATAAGGATCTTAGAGAATTTTGAAAACTGAAAATGCGGGGGTCTAATATATAACAATTCGTTTGGAAATCTGAGAGGACTTACTCCAATACACTTTCTAGAGAATCAACTAGACAGTCAGACTCAATCTAGAGTAAAGTATATCAAAGAGTTTAATATCTCTAACTCTTAATTCAATCTGCAATCAGCAAATAGAAATCTGCGAGCCCGATTGAATATAAGAGGAGTAACTTGAACGGTACCAAAGACCAATGTTCAAGGATCAATTAATTTAAATCAACAGCCAAAGGTTGGATTTCCTAATTGATCGATACAACGCACAACCTGTGATATAACAAAATATAATGCGGAAAAGAAATAACACAGACACCAGAATTTTGTTAACGAGAGGAAACCGCAAATGCAGGAAAACCCCGGGACCTAGTACAGATTGAACACCACACTGTATTAAGCCGCTACAGACTCTAGCCTACTACCAATTAACTTCGGACTGGACTGTAGTTGAACCCTAATCAATCTCACACTGATTATAGGTACAGTTGCGTTCCTTACGTCTTTGATCCCAACATGATACTACGCACTTGATTACCTTAGTTGATCTCACCCACAACCAAGAGCTGCTATGACCCAAATTCGAAGACTTAATAAACAAACCTGTCTAACACAGAAAAGTCTATAGGATTGAATAAATCTGTCTCCCACAGAAATACCCAAGAGTTTCTGTTCCGTCTTTTGATAAATCAAGGTGAACAGGAACCAATTGATAAACCGGACTTATATTCCCGAAGAACAGCCTAGTATTATCAATCACCTCACAATAAACTTAATCGACTAGCGAAACAAGTTATTGTGGAATCACAAACGATGAGACGAAGTTTGTTTGTGATTACTTTTCTATCTTGCCTATCGGAGATATAAAATATCGAGCCAATTATTTCAAATGTACTCAACACGATAGAAAAAACAAGATCAGATCACGCAACTACAAAGATAATAGTTGGGTCTTGCTTCGCAATCCCAATGAAGTCTTTCAAGTCGATAACCTATAGGGTCTCGATAAGAAACCTAAGGTTAAAGGAGAATCGAATCTAGTTATGCAACTAGTAACACACATGAGGTGTGGGGATTAGTTTTCACAGTTGCTAGAGTTCTCCTTTATATAGTTTTCAAATCAGGGTTTGCAATCCAAGTTACCTTAGTAACAAAGCACTCAATATTCACCGTTAGATGAAAAACCTGATTCAACCAAGCTAATATCTTTCAACCATTAGATCGAACTTAGCTTGTTACACACAAATGAAATGTACCCTCATTAGGTTTATGTAATCATACCTAAACGTGTACACCATGTTTGTTCACAAATAGTTAACCGAGGTTTGCCATATGATTACTGTCATATCAACCTTATTCATCTTAACCATAACTAGTTCAAATGACTCAAATGAAACTAGTTAAAGAGCCGTTCAATTTCTATATTCTCATAGATAATACAATAACACAATTGAAGCAAAATCGATTTGGTTCACTCGAATCAGTACATGAACATTATAGCCACGGTTTGTAAAGATTTCATTCCTTATTATATAAATGTTTAAGTTCATATACAACCGATTTTAGAAAGTAACCACTTAAGTATGCGTACTTACGTAATCGGATTTGAGTTTGAATTGGTTTTCAAACTCAGCAGAAATTCACGGACGTGAATTTTCCGCCAGTATGCATACGGGTACGCGTACTTAGGTAACTGGATGAGTTGGTTTTGATTTCCAAACTCAGCAGGAATTCACAGAGGTGAACTTCCGCCAGTATGCGTATGGGTACGCATACTTACCCAGTCTCCATCACCGTTTTGTATACATACAAGTATGCATACATTTGGTTCTCGGTTTTGGACTTATACACTAATGTGCGAACACACTATATGCTTATATCCAGAGATAGTTACAAGATTCTAAGCTATTTATTTCAATCATTGAAACATTCTTAGAGGATGACAATAGCCGTTTTCACACACTATTAGCATCAAAGCAATTTTCAAGATATTGAAATAATCATTATCGAAACATTCCGAGTCTACACAAATGATTGTATCACACAAACCATGTAAGATGTTTCTCGGAAATTTTCTCATGATATAAGATGAACTTGGTCGAAGCAAAAGCTTGCCAGCACATATTTCGAGAAATATGTAAGCGAGATATACTCAGCTCGAAATCTCAAATATGTATATAGAAAATCATATCGTAATACAACTTAAGTCTCAATATAGGCGATAGAGTAGAAATAGACTTCCATGTGATAGATGAGTTTGCAGTCTCCATATACCTTTTGTCGATGAAGTTCCACAAGCTCCCCTTAGTAGTTCTTCGTCTTCAAATGATGAACGCGTGAAGTCTAAGCTCAACTAAACAATCTATGTCCTAGTTCGAGACATCTATAAATAGGCTAGAAATCAAGACTTATAGTTTTGATCACTAACATTGACAAACATGCTTGAGATAGAAACGCATGCGAGTTCGACCGAGCAGTGCTATAACAATCTCCCTCTTTGTCAATTTTAGTGAAAAACTATCAATACATATGGATTACAAAATAAATAAAAATTATAGTTTCTCATCCAAATGCTTGATCTCCTTGGCATCTTCAACACGACTCGAAATCTTCGTCACTTCCAAGTACTCCAATGATTCCAAGGGTTATAAGTTTAGCATCATCGTTATTGAGGATCTGTAGCGATAACAATGAGAAAACAAATGCTCTCAATCATTGTTATACAGTGTCATAGTATTATTACACAACATCAAAGTTCAATTATATCACAACTTTGACAATAATACTATGGTGATATGTATCACTCCCCCTTAGTCAATACTTCATCTCAACATGAAAACCACTCCCCCTTACATAATGATCCGTAAACTATATGTATTTGTAATATCAAACTACACATCAATTCTCCCCCTTTTGTCAATATAAATTGGCAAAGGTACGAAAACTAGTGGGATCCTCATGAAATTTTCATAGAGATACTTCATGACCAAAACAGAATACCATATAAACTTTATTTAGATGCCATCATAAAGCCGAAGCTAAATGCATTCATCAAGGATTTTATAAAGATACAAGATAGCCCCTATAATATTCGACAGCCGCACTCCCCACAAATATTTGGCAATTAAGCATAAGTTCAAAAATAAATCCCCTCCATAAAATGTCATTCCCGAAAGAACAACGTAGGCGACCTTACTTTTATAAGAAAAGAAGGATTTCTTTGGATATAACCAAATCACATGAAAACATGAATTTGTATCCAAAATACTCAATTGATTTAACCACAAGAGAACCCATGATTAATTCAATCAGAATACACAACTGAATTAACCACAAGAGAATGATCAATTCAATTGGTCATGATCAACATAAGAAAACTTACGGAGCAACACAGTATACGCACAAAAAAGTGGATCGGAGATTAACCATTACTGCGGAATAAACAAGGATTCAGTCTATTTTTCATCACTATTTGCACAACGACATATAATAGATTTAATCCTTGTAAACAAAAGTTCATCCTTTCTTCCATCAAAATTTGCATAATGACAAAAAAAACTTTAACTTTTGTATTGTCAAAAGTTCATTTTATCTTTATCAATACTTTCATACTGACATAATAGAGATAACTTTTGAACAAGTATGGGACAGTCACAGGTTCACGGACATAAACAACATATCTCATAACTACTTGCAATATATAAAATCATAAAGATTAAAATTACAAAAATCATCTTCCAAATAACTTAGAATTTAAATTAATTAATCTAAAAACATTGAAGATGAAAATCGTTGGACATAACTATGTGTATTCACAGTAATGGCTATTCCAAACCCTTGTTATTCTTCTAAAAACACAAGAAATAAATTCTCATAAGAAGATTTACTAGACAAAATCAAATCAAAAACAACTCTAAAAACAAATAGAAATTACAAGAGATAATTAGAGTTCCGGTACGGAAGCTTTACTGGTTCCAGGACCTTCAAGCTTGTGACAGACTGAATTGACAACATCTTTAGACACGACATTGAGACGATCCTTAAGTCGTGTCTTCATTAGAGAAAGATCGGTGTTTACCTTTATTAATTAAGTTCTTAACCCATGTAGCTCTTTTAGAGTGTTAACAAGCAACAGTTTTTCATCGTTAAACTTATTGATAAAGTTTTCAACAACTTCATTAGAAATCTCTTCATCATCCTCAATATCCGACAAGACATTAGTAGATTGAGAATACATGTCATCAATTTCCGCAAGAGTTCCTTTTTCCTTCTCCTCGAGTGAGAGACCAAAACCCTTATCAAGAAAACCTCTTGGAAAATAACAAGTTCCTGAAGGTGATGCCATTCTTGACAGAAAAAGTAGTCTGGAGTATTGTACTTTTCAACAGATGGGTTTGGTATTTAAATGGTTTCACATAAACCCTGAAGTTGGGGTTTCCAAAGTCGGTTCGTAAAAAGCAACAAGGATACCCGTACGAACACGATCTTGACCCATTATACAAAAAACAACTCGAAAAGAGAAGTACTTAATTACAATACAAAGATAATGTATGCCTATGTGAGAAAACTCACAGATCTTAACTCAATAAAAATTGTATACATACAGGAGCACAATTTTTAGAGTAAGAGTAGCAATTTTTTGACACAAAAAAAGAAACCATGATTTATCAAAAACAAGGTACAAATACTTAAGAAGAAATGTTTATGGATGACCATCCTATCTAAGAACGATAAGAGGATAGCATAGAGAATCAGAAAAACATTTTTACCATCAAGTATACCTGAAATAAAAAATCTCACTCTGTCGGGATTTTTATTAAGAGTGAGGTTTCAACCTTGTGATTAATTATCACAAGTATGAGCTTTGTGCTCATTAAATGAATGTTGTTTCTGGTTAAACCTCTTTTTCCTGATTGTTGGAGGAAAACCAATATGATGTGAAAAGTTATCATAAAGCTTTCTATCATCAAGATATGACGCATAGTTCTGATTCTTACCTGAAGAATTGCGGGAATTGACAGCCTGTTGATAATTTCTTTATATCCTTCAATTATCCTTTTTAGGTTGTCTTGCAGATTTCCCTTGTATTTTTCTTCTGGTATATTCTTCACATTATGAACAACATAATCTCCCTTCTTAATTGAAGAATATTCATGAGTTATTCTTCGACGAACTGGTTTAGGAAGACTATTACGTGTTTGAACGTTTGAGGAACACGTTGAACTGACTTTCCTGGTAGGGTACACAGGGTGAGTACTAAAATCAATTGGTTTAGACATACGAATGTCAGTTGCACAGTTGAGAATTAAATCTAAGGTGTGTTGTAGACGAATAATAGAATTCTCATTCAACCTAGGATTCCTTTTTTGTTAACCAAGGTCTTTTGAATCACAAAAGAGACACACTTTTTGATCACCAGAGTGATTAGATAGAACAATCTTAAAACCATCGTTGGGAGATGTATTCCTTCCAAGTGATGTGGATATTCCTTGATTAGAGGAAGTTACACGTACATCTTTTTCAGCAGGAAGGGATTTCAATTTTGCTTCTGAACCATGAATTTTTCCAGTTAAATCAGAAGCAGTTGGTATAGTGGACTTTTTGGAACTGTTGATGGTGGTTTTTAGCTTAGATTTAAAATCGTAAAACCTTGCATCTGTTGTGACGTCACTCTGCAAAGAAACGGTGTCGTGAGTGCTAACCTCTCCACCGACATATTTATTGAGCCGTTCAATATATCTACATGAAATTTATCCAGACTGGCGAGTGTAGCAACCATCCCAGATGTCCTGTAAATTTCAACGCCTTGCCTATATTTAAGTTCCTTTGAATGCCTTCTATGCTATGTTCTCCGGCTGAACCCTTAATGTTGATATGGCATGACGATTTGTGTTCACTCGCAGCAGGGTAGCACGGATCTCCAAATATCAAGGATAACATCTTTGCATAAGGTATTCAATCAGAAAAGCATGATGCTCTCTGGCAATGAACTTAAAAGAACTTTATGTTAACACATATAATTCAATCAATTGTCCTGACTAACTTGCAGAAGTTAGGGTTTCGCGCCTCGCGCAGTATACTTGACATTGCTTGTCAAAATTAAGCCTGGTCAAACTAGGTAATTAATCCGTCATGGATTGGCAGGTGCAAAACCTCGCCCAGAATCAGAAAAATAAGGAGCCGCAGCAGCAAAGGGAGGCATGGCCATGCTTTAGGCCAGCTGGCGCCACTTACCATTGGCCACGCCCCATCCTAATCCGGCCATATTTCCTTCGACCAATCAGGTCGCTTGAAATCCGCCACAGTGCACTGGAAGTGTGGCCACGCCCTAGCTTTCCGGCCCCACTTCCCATCGACCAATCAGGTCGCTTTAAATCTACCACAGTGCACTGGAAGTGTGGCCCCCTAACTTACCGGCCCCACTTCCCATTGACCAATCAGGTCGCTTTAAATCCTCCACAGCGCAATGGAAGTATGGCGATGCCCTAGCTTGCCGGCCCCACTTCCCATCGACCAATCAGATCGCTTTAAATCCGCCACAGCGCACAGAAAGTGTGGCCACGCCCATGCTTGGCCGACCCCACTTCCCATTGACCAATCATGTTGTTCTAAACTCGCCACAGTGTTGAAAAGGAGAAAACCATGGCAGATGGTCGCAAATACAATTGGCTTCCCAAAACCCGCGCCCACATGCCAATCGGCATGCAAAACAGCATGCCAAACGCGCATGCCAGACGCACATGCCAATCATTCCAAACAGCATGCAAAACGCGCATGCCAGGCGCACATGCCAAGCAGCATGCCAAACGCGCATGCCAGACGCACATGCCTAGCAGCATGCCAAACTCGCCAAACGCACATGCCAGACGCACATGCCAATGACTATCCTTCCTGATGAGATGCAATCTCAGACATCCAAGTTCGCCACCGAGCGGACAGACTTGTGGCAACTTTCAGGCGACCTGCCGCCTAAAACTAATGGCCATGCTACGCCAGGCGCTACTTGCTCAACCGTTCCACTGGCATGCACAAGACATGTCGGCCATGCCTCAATGCCACTGGTGCGCGCTCAAAGCGCCACTATTCCATCATCAGGCGCCAACAGAAGGTGGCCATAATCAACGGCTACCCTTCCTCATGAGATGCAATCTCAGCCATCCAATTTTGCCACCAAACTGGCAGACTGGTGGCAAGTTTCAGACGATCAGTCAAGACGAGCCTAATAGCATCACATACTATTTTCCTGCGGAAAGTCTCTTGATTTTGGCTCGCCACACGTAGCAAAGTGCTACATGTTTTCCACAGAAAACACTCGAAACATCAAACATGTCACAAATTGGGGGATACTCATCAGGGTATTGGTCTGGCGGTCGTGAAATACGCCTGTTACAAGAAAGTGTCCTAAAGCGGGGCGGTTAGTAATGGAAAAGAGTAATGGCGTGAGCGGATCTACCTCCCTCATTATGGAAACATAAATCCCGACGTTACACGTTATTCTTCCACCACTCAATCGTTAACACTTCCTATGAGATCAGAGTACGTTTTATTGCGACTTGTATAAATAGGTCTCACCTATTTCTGCAAAACAACAAGTTTTGGTCAGGAAGACAATACGACATCCACAAATCATCTGATATATTTTCATCCAGCTAGCCAGTTCAACTTTCTGATACAAATCACGAAACACCCACACTTCCAGAATCAACTATTCTGGTCTCAACACTTTCTTCGCTTTCCTCCCTAATACCAACCCTTCTCTTTCGCTTTGTGACCGAAGCAAGCCTGGAACGGTCATTTCTTGGTTTAGGCCAGGATTGTACAGATTGATCTCTCGAATCAAAAGTTCTCTCGTATAGTACATTTGTTTAGGGTTTAGACTCGTTTCTCATCCACACACTCAAAATTACCAAAATCAGCAGAAACGGTTTTCACCCATAAACAATTGGCGACCACAGTGGGAGATTAATATCTCGGTTACAATATCAATTTCTGAATTCCCAATTCCATTATTCAACACGATCTCAAGATGGTAGAACTCAGGTCTGGATAAGCAACAAACCCCGAGAACACTGAAATCATCCCTGGTATTAATGTTCCTTCCAGTGGCATTGATACGCCACCCGCGCGGAAAATGTTCCTTCAGGTGTTACACCTCAATCACCAGAGCCAGAGCCGCTGCAGGCACTCCCAACTTTTCTTCAAGTATAACATCTCCAACTGTCACCAGAGCCGCTGCTACTCCACCATCAGGACGAGCGACTGGAGGAGACAGAAGAAGCCGATCTCCTCTTACCACTGTTGATTTGATGGAAAGACAAAAGGTTCTCGTAAGGCTCAGACAGATATGGCTACAACCCATAAAGAGATACCTATTTTCCTCAAGACACTAACGGAGCGGCTACCACAAGAGTCACGTCAACCCCAGATGGAGCTGACAAGGAATACTTTTAACGTCCGGCGCAAGCACTTCATTAGGAAGTGCCTTTATAGATGAAGAGGCCCGCGTTGCTCCTAAACGCCCAGTAGAAAGGAATCAACAATCCAATTTCATCACACATGAAGATCAGGAACGAGTTCTCTAAAATCGGGGCAAAGAAAATCATCAACCCTCTTGAGTTCACAGAGACCCTCGTCCCGTCAGGATCTGCATGATTTCTGGGGACTTCGCCCACAAGATCGTGCATTCTATGATGAAACATTTATGTGAGATTCTGTATTTCTCCAAGACGCAACGTCAAGACATATTTGCAGCCCTCAACCGCACTGCATCAGGAAAGCAGCCGTTTCCATCCAGGAAAGTCGTTCCCAAACCCCAACCTCTCCTGGAAATCACTATTAATAGATGAAACTGGGAACTCCTAACCACTGTTTACTTGAAGGATGTCGAGTTTTACAGCACGCTGATTGACGCGGCCTCCGACTTCAACATTGTAACCGTCAAGGCTCTGAGAGTTGCAAGGGAAAATCAAACTGAAGAAGCATATTCTTTCCCATGAGGAGAAAAACATGACTTGCCAACCAGCATTATTTGTGACGTCTTCCCATATGCCATATCGTATCAAGTCATTTTTCGAAGTCAAGGGTTAATAGCGCCCTCACTGGAGTTTCCTCCAGGAGCCACTTCGACGTTTCTCTCCAGCAGCCGCTTCAACGTTCTCTCCAGAAATCGCTTCGCTTCAACGTTCTCTCCAGAAGTCGCTCCGCTTCAACGTTCGCTCCAACGGCCGCTCCGCTTCAGCATTCTCTCCATAAGCTGCTCCAGGATCCGAAGCCGAAGCTTCAGCGTTTTTCTCCGTAAGCTTCAACGTCCTCTCCAAGAGTCGAAGCCGCTTAAATGCCTCATTCGAGCCAAGGGTCGTGCGGTAGCCGCCATACTTCTTTCTGCCAAGGATCGTGTCGTAACCGCCACTCCTTCCCGCCAAGGATCGTTCCGTATCCGCCACTCCTTCTAGACAAGGGTCGTGTTGTAGCTTCCACACTCCCCCTGTCAAGAATCATAATCACAGCCAGCCAAGGTTCGTAGTCGTGGCCATCTTTTGATCCATACCGCCAGAGCTCGTGATCGCGGACAGTTTACTCGCTTACGCATCCAGCCAATCCCTTCGCTTCCATGGAGGCCCATACAATTAAAGCCAACCTACTTTGTTCCCACGACAATGTAGTCTCTTATGATCACGTCTGCTGCCAAGAACTGTTGCCGCTCATTTGTTTGATACCAGTCAGAGATTCACCATAGCAACAATCACTATAAAGGAACATTTAAACCACGCTTGGGGACTGAGGATATACACGGAATCCATTCACTATCAAAGCTCAGAATACACGGTCAACCAAAATGTCATAGCCACGACAAGGTCATCTACTCTTCAAGGGTGTAGCGTAAGAATATCATCACCTCTCTGTCTAGAAGACGCCTGCAAGACTTTACGAGGCCGCGGAGGATCCCAAGCCTGCTCAGAAACTAAAGAGAAGTGCGACTGGGAACTGCTCATCGCAATCCATCCCGACAACCATCAAAGATTCATGAGATAATTCCAGTGACGCGGCTGAAACATTTTCTTGAGGAAACAGAGGGAGCCACGATTAACAACATATATAAATCTCTCATTTTTACCTCTTCGCTATCTAGAATATTTCGTCCATGTGATATTCCAAGCATTCCAGCATCACATCCAGGGGAATACAATAAGCTTGTATCAAATCCCGTGGGCATGGATTCAAGGCGATGCAATCAAAGTGGACTACACAGGGGACTACCAGCATGGGATGCTTTCACTCCCCCAACCAGGTTATTTCTGATTTCAACATCATCACTGTCGAAGTTTTACGACCCGCGAGAATTTCTCAACATGAAGACGTACACGTGCATCAAAGACTCTAAAAGCAAACCACATAGATACATTCACATATCCGGCCACGCCATCGGATCTAACATAAGTATAACTAGGGACTGCTCACCGCATCCCTTTCCATACAATAGTCCAATATTCATAAGATGGTTCAAAGGATGTCATTTGGAACAAATCCTTGAAGACTTTATAGCAGCAAATCAGCAACAGAACGTCTCTCAACTCATTTATTTCACCCAATGACTCCGGAAGATTTCGACCGTACAAGAATCCACAGCTTGTCATCATCGCAATCAGAAAGTCTAGGTACCAAATAACCTAAAGTCAAGGATGAACACAAAGCAACCACAATCTCCAAGATTATCCCTGATATTATTTCATCCTCTATCCCAACAGTGCAACGTATTTTGGTAAATTTTGAAATCCACTGGACAGGTCAGATACTCATTCTTCTGGATTTAGAACCTTATTACACATTATGGAGAAGATCGATGGTACTGTTGGGTGGATACATGCGAGAGCACCTACTTTGATTTCTCCTACCTCGCCTTGCTGCTAATTATAACTATTGAAGATTTCTTTGTTGCCATTAATGCTCGTTCTACCACCGCTAACAAATTACGAAGAGGAGACGGATACTGCAAATGAAAGCACGGAGCCGGATGAACAACAAGAAACAGAAGAGGGTCGATACCTCTTTTAATACGAACACAGAATCTAGAGTTTGAATAGAATAAGGATTCCTTAATTCTCCATGAACGGGAATAGATGACTGGGCGCACCACACTCATACTCCATAGCCGAACAAGTAGTGTGCCAATACCTTCGCTCCACGACCGAACCAGCAGCGCGCCATAACGAGGAACACCAATCACTCAACCTACAACGCTACATGGATCCAGCACTCCGCGGCCAAGCCAACTCTCATGGCTCCAGCACTCCGTGGTCAAGCCGACTCTCCAACGCTCCAGCATTCCGTGATCCAGTCAGCGAGCCTTCTGAGTGCCGTTTTCACCATTCTGTGTACTGAAGCCAGTTTCCACCATTCCGCAGACTGAAGCCAGTTTCCGTCATTCCACGGAATGAAGCTAAGCGCCATATCCGCGTGTTCCGTAACCTAACCAGCCAGCGCCTGTTCTGTAGGCCAAGTTGCAGCGCCATCTCCGCCTGCTCCACGGTCTAGCAAGCAACACCATGACTCCATCACCCCGTGATAAAAGTCGTACTATCTCTACCCATTCTGCAAAAAATACCGGCTCCGTCTTCACTGCTTGATAGCCAAAATCCAAAGGGTTGTTTCCACCATTCCACGGACATAGCCAAAGCGGCGCCATCTTATCCGTTCAAAGCAGCGCCATCTTCACAAGCCAAGCCAGCAACGCCTACGGCTCCACGCCAAAGCCAGCATCATCTCCGTGTCCAAGCCGAACCAGCAACGTCATGGCCAATCCAAGCCAAGCCAGCAGCTCCACGGCCAAGCCAAGCCAGCAGCGTCACGGCCAAGCCAAGCCAGGCCAGCAGCGTCACGTCCAAGCCAAGCCAGCAATGCCAACGGCTCCACGCCCTAGCCAACACCAACAACTCGCATCCTTCTCAGCGCCAAATTTTTCGCTCTCGACAAGTGACATTCGCATCCCAAGCCAACTCCAACCGCGCCTAACAAATGCCTTAGCCAGCGGCACCATGAACCATTCCTCGACCAGTAGCCAAAGATGCCGCACTGGTGACAACATCCCATGGGCAAAACGAATTTATGCAAAAGCCTCCAACACGGGTTCCTCATGCCTTCCACCAAAGGTTAGTTGAATTTCCTTGGCAATATCTTCACGTCTTGCTCTTTCGATTTTACTCTTGCCTGTCACCATCTCATTCTTACCCCGCAACAATGCCACTGTTATGTGCTAAGCATGGGACTTAATGTTGATGGTGGTTTTTAGCTTAGGGTTAAAATCGTAAAACCTTGCATCTGATGTGACGTCACTCTGCAAAGAAACGGTGTCGTAAGTGCTAACCTCTCCACCGACATATTTATTGAGCCGTTCAATATATGTACATGAAATTTATCCAGACTGGCGGGTTTAGCAACCATCCCAGATGTCCTGTAAATTTCGGCGCCTTGCCTATATTTAAGTTCCTTTGAATGCCTTTTATGCTATGTTCTCTGGCTGAACCCTTAATGTTGATATGGCATGACGATTTGTGTTCACTCGCAGCAGGGTAGCACGAATCTCCAAATATCAAGGATAAGATCTTTTCATAAGGTATTCAATCAAAAAAGCATGATGCTCTCTGACAATGAACTTAAAAGATCTATATGTTAACACATATAATTCAATCAATTGTCCTGACTAACTTGCAGAAGTTAGGGTTTCGCGCCTCACGCAGTATACTTGACCTTGCTTGTCAAAATTAAGCCTGGGAAAACTAGGTAATTAATCCGCCATGGATTGGCAGATGCAAAACCTCGCCCAGAATCAGAAAAACAAGGAGCCGCAGCAGCAAAGGGAGGGGTGGCCATGATTTAGGCCAGCTGGCGCCACTTACCATTGGCCACGCCCATCCTAATCCGGACCTATTTCCATCGACCAATCAGGTCGCTTGAAATCCGCCACAGTGCACTGGAAGTGTGGCCACGACCTAGCTTTCCGGTCCCACTTCCCATCGACCAATCAGGTCGCTTTAAATCCTCCACAGCGCACTGGAAGTGTGGCCACGCCCTATCTTGCCGGCCCCACTTCCCATCGACCAATCAGGTCGCTTTAAATCCGCCACAGCGCACTGGAAGTGTGGCCACGCCCTAGCTTTCTGGCCCCACTTCCCATTAACCAATCAGGTCGCTTTAAATCCGCCACAGTGCATAGAAAGTGTAGCCACGCCCATGCTTGGCCGGACCCACTTCCAATTGACCAATCAGGTTGCTTTAAACTCGCCACAGTGTTGAAAAGGAGAAAACCATGCCAGATGGTCGCAAAGCCAATTGGCTTCCCAAAATCCGCGCGCACATGCCAAGCAGCATGCCAAACTCTCCAAACGCGCATGCCAGGCGCACATGCCAATCGGCATGCCAAGCACCATGCCAAACTCGCAAAACGTGCATGCCAGGCGCACATGCAAAGCGGCTTGCCAAACATGCCAAGCAGCATGCCAAACTCGCTAAACACGCATGCTAGACGCGCATGCCAATCAGCATGCCAAACATGCCAAGCAGCATGCCAAACTCGCCAAACGCGCATGCCATAGACACATGCCAATCGGCATGCCAAACGTTCCAAGCAGCATGCCAAACTCGCCAAATGCGCATGCCAGACGCACATGCCAATCGGCATGCCAAACTCGCCAAACGCGCTTTCCAGACGCACATGCCAATCAGCATGCATAACTTTCCAAACGCGCATGCCAGGCGCATATGCCAAACGACATGCCATATATGCTAATTAGGGTTTCGGCATGCTAAACCCTAATTTAGACAAAGTTGCCAGGCGCCAATAGAAGGTAGCCATAATCAACGACTATCCTTCCTCATGAGATGCAATCTCAGACATCCAAGTTCGCCACCGAGCAGACAGACTTGTGGAAACTTTCAGGCGACCAGCCACCTAAACTAATGGTCATGGCTACGTCAGGCGCCACTTGCACAACCGTTCCTCTGGCGTGCACAAGATATGTCGGCCATGCCGCAATGCCACTGGCGCGCGCTCAAAGCGCCACTATGCCATCATCCGGCGCCAACAGAAGGTGGCCATAATCAACGACTACCCTTCCTCATGAGATGCAATATCATCCATCCAAGTTTTCCACCAAACTGGCAGACTGGTGGCAAGTTTCAGACGATCAGTCAAGACGAGCCTAACAGCATCACATACTATTTTCCTGCGGCAAGTCTCTTGATTTTGGCTCGCCACACGTAGCAAAGTGCTACATGTTTTCCACAGAAAACACTCGATACATCAAACATGTCAAAAACTGGGGGATACTCATCATGGTATTGGTCTGGCGGTTTACAGCGTGCGGCGTGCAATACGCCCGTTACAAGAAAGTGTCATAAAGCAGGGAGGTTATTAATGGCAAAGGGTAATGGCGTGAGCTGATCCACCTCCCTCATTATGGAAACATAAATCCGACGTTACATGTTACTCTTCCACCACTCAATCGTTTCCACTTACTATGAGACCAGGGTACGTTTTATTTCGAATTGTATAAATAGGTCTCACCTATTTCCGCAAACAACAAGTTTTGGTCAGGAGAACAATACGATATCCAGAAATCATCTGATAGATTTTCATCTAGCTAGCCAGTTCAACTTTCTGATATAAGTCAGAATCAACTATTCTGGTCTCAACACTTTCTTTGCTTCCCTCCCTAAGACCAACCCTTCTCCTTCACTTTGTGACCGAAGCAAGACTGGAACGGACAATTCTTGGTTTAGGCCAGGATTGTACATATTTATCTCTCGAATCAAAAGTACTCCCGTGCAGTACATTTGTTTAAGGTTTAGACTCGTTTCTCATCCACACACTCAAAATTACCAAAATCAGCAGAAACAGTTTTCACCCACAAACATGAACATTCTTAAATAGAGAGTTTACTCAAAAGAAGTTCAGTTTCCACAACATCCTTTTTGAGTTTTTCCTCAAGTAGAGCTCGCGAAGAACAGACTGAGACATTTTCCTTACGAATGGACTTTAGAAGCGAGTCACGATTATTAACCATACCAACAAGAACATTGAATTTGTGTTTCAACCGATTGACATCATTATCCTGGATTCTAACAAGTTTTAGAATCACTGCACTCTCTTTGGATGCATTCCTTTCAACTTCAGAGTCAGACTCGTCGGTAAGGTAGTCAGGAAAACACTTGTCAATATACGTTTGTTTCCTTGGAACAAAAGGTTCTTCTATATTCGAAATTGATCAATTTCAAGGAAACATAATTTTATTTCCGGCGATCCGTTTATCAGAGACAATATCGTCCATCCTCAGATCTCTACAAACACAGACTTATAAGGTCTTTAATGTGTTTTCCCGCTCCGATACCAATTGCAAATGCGGGGGTCTAACAACCACACCCAACAATTCGTTTGGCAATCTGAGAGGACATACTCCGATACATTTTCTAGAGAATCAACTAGACAGTCAGACTGAATCTAGAGTAAAGTATATCAAAGAGTTTAATATCTCTAACTCTTAATTCAATCTGCAATCATCAAATAGAAATATGCGAGACCGATTGAATATAAGAGGAGTAACTTGCACGGTACCAAAGACCAATGTTTAAGGATCAACCAATTTCAATCAACAACCAAAGGTTGGATTTCCTAATTGATCGATACAACGCACAACCTGTGATATTTCAATTATATAACAAAATATAATGCGGAAAATAAATAACACATATATCAGAATTTTGTTAACGAGGAAACCGAAAATGCGTAAAAACCCCGGGACCTAGTCTAGATTGAACACCACACTGTATTAAGCCGTTATAGACTCTATCCTACTACCAATTAACTTCGGACTGGACTGTAGTTGAACCCTAATCAATCTCATACTAATTGAAGGTACACTTACGTTCCTTACGTCTCTGATCCCAGTAGGATACTACGTACTTGATTCCCTTAGTTGATCTCACCCACAACCAAGAGTTTCTACGACCCAAAGTCGAAGACTTGATAAACAAATATGTCTCACACATAAAAGTCTATAGGGTTGAATAAATCTGTCTCCCACAGAAATACCCAAGAGTTTTTGTTCCGTCTTTTGATAAATCAAGGTGAATAGGAACCAATGGATGAACCGGACTTATATTCCCGAAGAACATCCTAGTATTATCAATCACCTCACAATAATCTTATTCTTCTAGCGAAACAAGATATTGTGGAATCACAAACGATGCGACGAAGATGTTTGTGACTACTTTTATCTTGCCTATCAGAGATATAAAATCTCGAGTCAATTATTTCAATTGAACTCAATACGATAGAATCGGGCAAGATCAGAACACGCACTGCAAGAGAAAATAGTTGGGTCTGGCTTCCCAATCCCAATGAAGTCGTTCAAGTCTTTAACTTACAGGGTCTCGATAAGAAACCTAAGGTTAAAGGAGAATCGACTCTAGTTATGCAACTAGTAACACAAAGGAGGTGTGTGGATTAGTTTTCCCAGTTGCTAGAGTTCTCCTTTATATAGTTTTCAAATCAGGGTTTGCAATCCAAGTTACCTTGGTAACAAAGCATTCAATATTCACTGTTAGATGAAAAACCTGATTCACCCAAGATAATATCTTTCAACCGTTAGATCGAACTTAGCTTGTTACACACAAATGAAATTGTTAAAGCATTTCTCGGTCGAACTCACATGCGTTGCTATCTCAAGCATTTTTTTCTATGTTAGTGATCACAACTATAAGTCTTGATTTCTATCCTATTTATAGATGTCTCGGACTAAGACATAGATTGTTTAGTTGAGATTAAATCTCTCGACGTTCATCTCTTGAAGACAAAGAACTACTAAGGGGAGCTTGTGGAACTTCTTCGACAAAAGGTATGTGGAGACTTGAACTTATCTATCACTTGGAAAGTCTATTTCTACTATCTCCTGTATTGATACATAAGTCGTGTTACGATATAGTTTTCGCTATACATAGTTGAGATTTCGAGCTGAGTATAAATCGATTACATATTTCTCGAAATATGTGTTGGTAAGCTTTCGCTTCGACCAAGTTCATCTTATATCATGAGAAAATTTCCGAGTAACATATTACATGGTTTGTGTGATACAATCATTTGGTGTAAGACTTGGAAGGTTTCAATAATGATTATTTTAATATCTTGAAAATTCCTTTGATGCTAATAGTATGTGAAAACGTCTATCGACATTATAGAAGAATGTTTCAATGATTGAAATAATGAGTTGATGATGTAACCATATTTGGATATAAGCATATATAGTGTCTTCGCACATTAGTGTATAAGTCCATAAACCGGAAACCAAGAGTATGCATATGTGTGTATACGAAATTAGTGAAGGAGACAGGTTAAGTATGCGTACCCGTACACATACTGGCGGAAGTTCTCAAATCGAGAATTTCTGCTGAGTTTGGTTTTGGCAAAACTCTTAACTAGTCACCTTAAGTATACGTACCTGTACGCATACTGGTGGAAGTTTTTGAACTGAAAATTTCTGCTGAGTTTGGGAACTTTACAAACTCAAAAATCAGTTGCTTAGGTATGCATATTTAAGATGGTTACTTTATTAAATCGGTCAAGTCCATGAACTTAAACATTTAAATCATAAGGAATGCAATCTTTGCAAACTGTGGCTATAATGTTCATGATTGATTCAAGTGAATCAAACCGATTTGATTAAAATTGTGTTTTCTAAACAATTAAACAACTCTTAACTAGTTTCATTTGAGTCATTTGAACTAGTTATGGTTAAGATGAATAAGGTTAATATGAGAGTAATCATATGTCTAACCTCGGTTAACTATTTGTGAACCAACATGGTGTACACGTTTAGGTACGGTTACATAAACCTAAATAAGGGTACATTTCATTTGTGTGTAACAAGCTAAGTTCGATCTAACGGTTGAAATATATTAGCTTGGTTGAATCAGGTTGTTCATCTAACGGTGAATATTGAATGCTTTATTACCAAGGTAACTTGGATTGCAAACCCTGATTTGAAAAATATATAAAGGAGAACTCTAGCAATTGGGAAACCTAAACACCGTACCTCCTGTGTGTTACTAGTTGCATAACTAGAGTCGATTATCCTTTAACCTTAGGTTTCTTCTCGAGACCCTGTAGGTTAACGACTTGAAGACTTCATTGGGATTGTGAAGCCAGACACAACTATTATCTTTGTAGTTGCGCGATCTGATCTTGTTGTTTCTATCGTGTTGAGTACAATTGAAATAATTGGCTCGAGATTTTATATCTCCGATAGGCAAGATGTAAAAGTAATCACAAACTAATTTTGTCTCATCGTTTGTGATTCCACAATAACTTGTTTCACTAGTCGATTAAGTTTATTGTGAGGTGATTGATAATACTAGACCGTTCTTCGGGAATATAAGTCCAGTTTATCAATTGGTTCATGTTCACCTTGATTTATCAAAAGACGGAACAAAAACTCTTGGGTATTTTTGTGGGAGACAGATTTATTCAATCCCATAGTCTTTTCTGTGTGAGACAGATTTGTCTATCAAGTGTTTGACTTTGGGTCGTAGCAACTCTTAGTTGTGGGTGAGATCAGCTAAGGGAATCAAGTACGTAGTATCCTGATGGGATCAGAGACATAAGGAGTGCAACTGTACCTTGAATCAGTGTGAGATTGATTACGGTTCAACTACAGTCCAGTCCGAAGTTAATTGGTAGTAGACTAGTGTTTGTAGCGGCTTAATAAAGTGTGGTGTTCAATCTGAACTAGGTTGAAATATCATAGGTTGTGCGTTAAGATCAATCAATTAGAATATCCAACCTTTGGTTGTTGATTTACATTGATTGACACTTGAACGTTGGTCTTTTATACCGTTCAAGTAACTCCTCTTATGTTCAATCAGGCTCGTAGATTTCTATTTGCGGATTGCGGATTGAATTAATAGTTAGAGATATTAAACTATTTGATATACTTTATTCTAGATTAAATCTGACTGTCTAGTTGATTCTATGGAAAGTGTTTTGGAGTAAGTCCTCTCAGATTGCCAAACGAATTGTTGGGTGTGGTTGTTAGACCCCCCGCATTTTCAATTGATATCAGAGCAGGCAAACACATTAAAGACCTAATAAGTCTGTGTTTGTAGCGATCTTATATGGACAAAGGTGATATCTCTATAAACGTACCACCAATCTTCGATGGCTCTAATTACTTGTGGTGGAAAATTGCTATGTGTGCCTTTCTTCAAGCGCGTGATTTTCAATCATGGGTTTATGTAGTTAATGGCTATGATGCTACCGTTGTGGAAGTAGGGAATGTGAACGTTCCAAAGAACATTGGTGAATACAATGCTGCCGAGATACTTGCTGCAAAGCAAAACTCCAACGGTTTGGATGCCATCATACGTGCCATTACCCCAGATCTTCAGCACCATGTGACTATGTGCACTAGGTCTAAAGATGCTTGGGAAATCTTAGAAACCGTATTTGAAGGTAATACCAGTGAAAAGGAATCTAGGCTTCAATACAGTAATTCCGATTGGGAAAACCTTCGTATGGCAGATGAAGATTCATTTGATGAGTTTAATCACAAAGTGTCTGAAATTGTTAATGCATCTTTTGCATTGGGTAAGACTGAAAAGGACATTGTGATGAAAATTCTCATATAGCTACCATCTATATACGATTCTAAGAAGCATGCCATCGTTGAAGGAAATAACCTTGATGCTCTTTCCAGAAACACATTGGTTGGAAAGCTAAAGATCTTTGATCATGAACACACATCCAAAATCGGAAAGGATGTTGCCTTCAAAACACAAAAGAACACTAAATTACTTGACAAAAGTAAAAGTGTTTATGTCTCTGAGGATGATCTTTCTGAGACTGATTCATCAGATGAAGATCTTGACAAATCAGTCTCTATGATCACAAGACAGTTTAGGGATCTTCTATTCAAGAGAAGTAAACGGTTTTCAAGAGATAAACCTAGGTCGTCAGTTAAATATCACAATCGCGTTCCTCTTAAAAACAGGGATGATGACGATGATATGCCACAGTGCTTTAAGTGTAAAGGTTTTGGTCATTTTGCGAATAAGTGTCCAAATCGTAGAAAATACACTGGAAACAAAGGTCTTGCTGCAACTCTTGATGAAATGTCTGATCACTATGATTCCAATGAAGACGAAAAATCAAGTGTTGCACTTCTTTGTGAAGATATCGATTTTGATAATTATAGCAATACATACATGAATCTTGATATTCTTCCAAAAAGAAACTCAACCAATATGGAAGAAGAAATTAACCTTTCTGTTGGAAACTCTTTGTCTGATTTTTCAGGTTCCACATTGTGCTTAGCAGCTTGCACATACCAAACTTTCTTCTTTGTTCTAAATACACGAAACCCATATCCAATTAATCGTCTTCATACCCAATTCCACACAATTACTCAATAAATTTCATTACTCAAAAACCTTACTCTTCTTCTCACGATTTACAACAACATCTTCTTCTCCTTCATGATTCATAGAAGAAACCCCTCCACTCTCTTCCCCTACACAACAACATCTATCGATGTTTCTGAAAATACGAGGGTACCCAAATATACCTCAATCTAAAACTTTTCCTACCTATAAGTCCTTTCTTGGAAAGTGATTGTCTATGTACAGAGTCGAAACAATGCAACTAATCGGTTCACCCTTCGTGTGATCGTCTATGGATACAAGGTCGAGACAATACAACAACGAAGTATTTTTACTTGATAAAAAGGTTCGGACTTAACTAAACACAATAGGATTACTTATCAAGTAAATAGGAATTAACGTTTTGTGTAATTTACTCTAATTATAATAGAACAATTATAATGCGAAAATATAAAGTAAATGACACAATAAGATTTAGTTAACGAGGAAACCTCAAATGCAGAATACCCCCGGGACCTTGTCCAGAATTGAATACTCTCAGGATTAAGCCGCTATACAAAATAACACAACTTCGTATAGTTGAGACCAAGCAACTAAACCTATCGTTAACCTAGTTCCGTCTGTATTCCCACGCCTCCAACTTATGAATAAGTCACGTACTTGGAACAATTCCTTTGGTTCATATTCCAAATAGTAAAGGAACAACAAATCTGTTTGGTATCAACTCTCTTCAACCAAGTGATATGAGTCGGACAAAGGCTCTTCTGTTTATCTTAACATAAACTCCTTCATCAGGTCCTTAGATCTATCTTATGTTCAATTACCAAAGTAATCGTTAAGATTTTGCAATCAACACTCTTAATCCAAAGAATTTTGTCGATGCCGATCTACTCAACTAATCAATCCAATTCTATCACAAGAATAAAACCGATTATAGTTGGATCCTCTTTTTACTGAAAAAAGTATTGTGAACACCAAAGATTATGAACCCCAAATCAGAAATCTTTAATATCTTTTTTTCTTCAAATCTTCTTATATCTTCAATAAATACCTGCACACAAAAACATGAATTTCTTGTGATCAGTCACGCACAGAACGGAGTCTGCTAACCATGGATTATCACAAGATCGTCTTTAGATCTACAAATAGTCTAAAGATCCTTGTCTAAACTCTGAGCTAGTTTGAGTGAATCTTATATCATAAGAGAAGATCCTCAAGCATAAACAAACTAGGTGCAATCAAATTTCAACCATGGTTAGTCAATCAAATCAAGCGAAAACAAAAGATAAACCGAAATTATCTAGTTTCCCACCAACGGTACTAATAGAGCTTCTCAATCCCAAAGAAGACTTTAAAACGATCGGCCGTAAGAGATTTCACCTAATTATTTTCTCTCCTCTTCGAATAGGCGGCTTCACCAGTAGCATCACAACAAGAGGTAGTTTGCTGTTACGAAGGATTAGTTTGCTAGAAATGCAAACTTCAATATTTATAGACAAGGAAGTTTGGACACCAAGGAATTTCCAAAACCGAAAATATTCTCAAGATATTCATTAAGGCACAAATTCGGTTTTTATAATTCCTGGAAATGCTCTGTCCAAAAATAATGATCGAAATCTCTTGGAAAATCTCAAATTAGTAAATGCACATTACTAATTCTTATTTTCCTAAAAATGAAATTAATAACCTTAATTAAAAGATTATTAACTTATTTATGTTTCGATCCTGGGATTCTCTTCCTTAGCTATTAAGGAATAACTTTGAACAATTAAAGATTAGCATTCACAGCACGTGTTCAAAGTATGTCGACATCCTTACTTTGTAAGTCCTCTTTCATACTTACAACCTTGAAACCGATTTGCCACACTTCTAAATAATTTTAGAATTGGTTCATCTGACTTTCAAGAACTATGCGATTGATCAAAGAACATTCAATCACAAAACATGGGTGTAACGGTTCTACCAAAAAAAGTTTCGGTTCTACCTCCATGTGAGTATTGTGCATAAACACACTAGCTTTCCAAAATTTGGTTGACTATGTACTAGGATCGGTTCCCCATATATGTATGGTATCTAACTTGTACTTGATGCACGTGTTCATAGGATCGGTTCCCCTTTGCCTAAAAACGTATTGCACATGTCCATAGGATCGGTTCCCGTTTCTGCTATAAACTTACTGCACCTTATACAAGGATCGATTCCCCATTGTGATGTACTGCACCTCTTACTAGGATTGGTTCCCTTTTGCCCAGATTTGGTCAGACATAAAATCACAAATTCGAACATACAATCTCAGGTGATTACTTAAGATCGGTTGCACTAATAAAAGTCATACCAATACATAAGTCAGGCCTTTGTGAATAGTTTTACAAAGAACACAAACAAGTCATTAACGGTTATACTAATCACACATATTGGTTGTTCACAAGATATGCAATGAATAACAATACCAATAACACCTGGCGATTTCCTTTTCGATTCACAAACCAAGTTCATGAATTTACTTCCTTAGAACACATGTAAAACATTGTTCCCTAAGATGAAATCCTCACCTCATACCCATACATAATCACAATAGCATTTAAACGATTATGTCGATGTCTTACCTACAAAGTTTAATGGTTAAGCAATAAACCTCGTATTGTATTCCTTAATACTATGTCTATCTAGAGTTCAATCATGCTTTGCATTGTTGTTTTCAATATGCACGACTTGAAAGATACGTTAGGGAATGAAACAATTCAAGTCAAATATCACTAACCTCAAGTGGAAGGATGATGTTGTCGTTGTAGCTCCTTGCTTCTTCATATCTTCAAGTCTTCGCAATATTTGTAATGTCTCATATCCTAATACTTTCAAGCTAACCTATATGAAGTTGACTCTAGTACATAATCAAGTGACTCTTAACATGATTTTTGATTCACTAAAATATGACAACTAAAATTGACATACCAACGCTTGGTGGGTTCAACCGAGCTGTGCTCTAACAGTTTCGCAATCGATATACCCAGATAAAAAGGCAGAAGAAGAAGAACATAGACAGGACGGAGAAGAAGAACAAAGAAGAAGAAAGAGAAAGAAGAATGAAGAAGAAGAGAAAAGAGAATGAGAGTTATCCTCTCGATACGGGTAGATAAGGCCGACCGACATTATTAAGGCATCCAGAAAAATTGATACGGGCAGCCACTCGATCTAGATGCAAAATGACTATTTTTCCCTTCACACGTATCTGATGATTACATCTTCGTCTGGTATCCGATTACAATTTGATGGCTCGGCTACAACTTCAGTATTATGCATCTGTTTTACATCATCAAGAACAATAACATTGCTGCATTGTTTCGTCTAATCTTTTTCAATTTGTAAATGTAAATACAAAGGCTCAATACTAGCTTATTAAAATCCCTATTGACATGTATTCAGAATATATTGCCAGTTTCTTAACTTTTCTCAGTTCATAAGAGATATTGTTTTTCTAGAAAGGGAGAAATCAGCAACTTCAAAATTAATAGTTCAAGGTAAAGCTACCGGACAGAATAAAGACAAAAAAGATTGTGAAATAACAAAATCAATCTCTTATGAAAAGATAGTATATATTTCTTGTGGTGTCAAAATGTTTCAACCACGTCACGAAGAATGCACGGATCAAGAAACCAAATTGTAGTGTATATATTTCTTGCCCTCTTATTTACGAACTCAGGAAAGCAAAAACTGAACATCAACGTCTTCTTGAACAAAATTCTAGAATGTAATGAAACAAGAAAACCCAAGATTAAGAAATTCATGGAACACAAAATACTGAACAATCACCAGATATCTTCAATTCTGATATTCGCAAAGCCACAAGATGCACATTAAGTAATACTTAAGTCAAACTGCCCAAGTAAATCTCATGAAGTGAGGAAAATATATCAGTAACACATTTTGCCATGCTATGAACCATCTTTCAGCTGAGATGATACAGACGGATGCAAAGAAAACTATAGCTCTGCAGTGACAGATGCAAAGAAAACTATAACAGTAAAGAGCCTCGTAATCAGACCGTAGTATAAGTTTACCACTAGGTGTCAGGGAAATTGGCCAATAAACATCCATAAATTTATCTGACTGACATGATATGCCGAACATCTTTGCCCAATCACCACTCTCTTTCTTGAATGACCATATGTCAAGACTTTCACCATTCTGGTCATTAACAACACACAGACACCCCCGCAATACTTGAAGGACATAGAACTTTATCTCACCGGGGCAAAAACAAGGCGGTGACGGGAGCATACTGAACTTTTCGTCCGCCAAATTGAATGCTGCAACATTCCAATCTTCGTCAAACCAATGAAGAGCGCCATTTGCAAGGACTCCCCGAGTTGGGATATGAATTGCACTTCGGTTACTGTAAGGAACACAACATGCACGGACATGATCTGACAAGTCGAAACGTAGCAATGAGTAAGGGCATTCTCCTATGTTTCTCCATCCACTTCCACTACCAAACGTATAAACCTGGACTTGACCCTTAGGCTGGTCTAAGCTCTGTGACTCCGCATGGTAGATTCTAACTACTTTGTATTCATCAGTGACAGAATTGTACCCAAACCCACTCACGATATGACCATCTAAATAAGTAGTTTTCTTAAACTCGACATTGTTCTTGTTTCTAGCCATTATTGTGAATCTTGGAAGACTAATTTGTTCTCCGGTGTTGGGATTACAGATGTATATAGGATCATCAACTTCATATGTACAAGGTATAGAGAAACAAACTAATCCACTACAAGATCCTACCATTGCACTTGTACCAAAACGCTTATTAATGTGAGGATGATTAACAATTTCAAGTTCGATAGAGGGTTTGCTACTCTCATCATACTCTCCATAGTAAAGTCTACTTATTTCTTGTGCAGTCAAGAACAGAAAACTCATCTTATCATCAGCAACAGCATCATCAGAATGATCATCACCAAGTTGTTGTTGCCCAAATGAACCTCGACACATGTGAATGTTGCTAAAGGAAGAAGGGTTCTCTGATGCGATTCCCCCCCTTGGAAGAAGCTTCATGTTCGACTCACAGTCTGATACATCTGATTTTCTCTTTCTTCCTCTTGTTCCTCTTTCTCCTCCTCCACTGTTGAGAATTTCATCTTGTGATATACCACAGACCCTCATTTTTCTCAGCAAAAACTTAACTTCAAAGTCAAAACCCTAACACTTAAGGAACCGCGGGAAAAGTAAAATAAAATTTGAATACCCAAAACTCCTCACGCCAGGAAATTGATTAGGTTCTTATCCATCTTAACCTCACCAAATGACGGAGAATAGAGTATCTTCTCCGGTCACTACCGTGTATGTCTTGCAACTCTGTTTTTCGCCCCACTTATTGTAGCAGTGAGACCTACTTCCAAATGGTGAAATCTTGAGGCCGGTAATGATGTGTGCTAGGTAAACCAATGGTGAAATTCTGGAAACTGGCATGATCAACCTCTTCTTGTATCAGTATATTCATACCGTCTTCATTTCCAAAAGATGCCGGCAAAAAATCAATGTAAAAATTGATAGCTTCGATCAGTAACTTCGATATTTATGGATCAGCATTACATTATCAAGAACAATACAATTGCTACATTGTTACATCTCTTAACTTTTTCAATTTGTAAATAAATATAAATGATCAACAGATGAGTAAACCAGAGCAGTGGTATAGCTTATTTAGATCCCCTAATGATACTTACTAATTTCTGATTGGTTCACTGGCAGTTCTAAGTAACGACTCATTTATATACATATTCTAATGAACTTCTTGTAATTACAGCATCTATACCTAGGAAATTCACCAGATGCAATTTATAGGTGATTCTGGTGCAACATTAGTTTCCTTATTTAAAGGGAGACGGCAAACAAATTCAAGCATGGTCTTCTGGGGAAAGCAAAAGGATGATTGATGAATAACTAAGCATTGGGTATAGATTGCCGTCAAGGAACTGAGCGTATTGTTTGATAGCCAGATCTTTCTCCGAGACGTCATCGGAGAGGAAATCAAACGGAGCTGCTTTACTCGTGTCCACTAGTGGGGTCCATCTGTAACCTTGCCGTTCCGGTAAAGTAACCATGACAGGCAAATGGCTTGTGTTGAAGGCTACGTATATCTCTCCCTTCACTGAATCAACCTGTACTTGCTCGCAAATAATTAGTTATGAATCGTTAGAAACAGGATGTGCATAGAAGGTGCAAGTCCATGTTCAGTACCTTTCAATGACTAAAAATAAAATAAAATAAATGCATCATCGACATAATGAAAGCACCATACACCAGTATTAACCAAAAAATGAAATTGAGATATTATTACGGGTAGGGATGATACTTGGCAGGTAGGGTTGGTTCTCTCTAGCGCTCTAATCAAACCCTTGGAGCACAAACCTCATCCTTAGCCTCAAGCTAAAGATCCTACACCTAAGCACATCTTGTTTATAATTAACCGGACCTATGTCGCTTTGACAATTATGACACGGTTTTAGGATTTCAAAATCACTCATGACACATGCCCAAGAGAAAGTCTACTAAGTTAAGTGATATAACAGCACATACCAATGAGAACGCCACAAACCGGCTTGTCTCTGACCAGTTTGGCTCACAAGGTGCATGTCCATGCCACTGCAGCCGCTCAGACGTTGGGAAGTCATTCAGCCCAAGTGATTCACATTCACTGTAGAGAAACAACTATAGAGATCAAACCAAGGATGCAGTAAACAGAGGCCAAACCTAAAAATTAGAAGAATGTAAGCAGGTAGATGGAAGTGGACTTTACTGGCGGAACTTTGTAATCAGGCAACAAAACCTATAAAAATCAGATGACGTTTCTTCCTTTTTATCCCATCGGAAATAATTAATCTGCAATCCATACTTAATAGTCGATAAACAATGATTCTTAAGAATAAAAAAGCATCAAATAGAAAAGGATATAGAAGATTACGTAATTATCATGGCAATACGTATTGTTATTGCCGCCTTTTGTGTGACCATATTCGTCACCCATGTAAAACATGGGAACACCCTAAAACACATAAAAAGCAAAGTTAGACAAGAAGGAAAGGAAAAACTTGTACAAAGAGATAAATTTAGCATATATTCTTTTACGTTAACATGGCCACAGAGAATGAAAACTTGAAATAAACAAACATAATAATGATGCATAAAACATTAAATTGGATGCAATTGCAAGAATCCAAGTTGCAGATAAGAAAGTCATAAAATAAAACTAGTACACTTACTTGCGATACCATGAGACAAAGGAAGAAATTCCGCATTTGTCTCTTCCTTAATTTTTTCACAGGAAAACCTACGAACTCCCCTTCCTGCCTTATCATGTAGATGATTAAAAAATCTTGCAATACCAACAACTGATAGAACATAGAATACAAAATCACTGTACCACATAACGAAAAGTTAAGTCACTGAAATTCACCTGCCCACAGTTCCAGCTGTTATTATGATTCTCTCCGTCGTGGTTGTCTTCTCCATTTGCCAGGTTATGCTTTTCGTTGTATGTCACAAGATCCCCCAAAGTAAATCCATCATGTGCACATATGAAATTGATACTGTTCCAAGGTTTCCTCCCTTCCTGTGATTTAAATAAGGCCTGAGAAGTCAGCTAAAATACGAAAAATTCTGTGTTAAAGAACTGGTAATAGCAGGCCTAAGAAAGATTTGAACCTGGTATAGATTTGGACTTCCGCAAAGACATTCAGCAAAAGCCCCTGACAATCCATCGGTGCCCTTGATAAACTGTCTCACTATGTCACGGTACTGCAATGATAATAGAGCACAAATCAAAACACATTTAAAAGCTAAGAAAATTTGTGCACTAGTCTGTCCAAGGAAGAGACTTGTAATATGATTAACACGTCAACACTTCATGCGAGGATGATAACTCCCACGATACCACTGTGCACTCTAATATGTAATTCTACCGTATGAACAAAGTCATTTTCAAATCAGTGAATCTGTGGGATGTGGACTAACCTTCCCATTCCATTCTGACCAAATACCCCAATGAGGAAATTTCCCAACTTGATAAAGACCGCCTGTATCCCATGCTTCGGCAATAAGCTAATTGAAAGTAAAATATAAGTTCAGCTATGCTTTTTTTTTCTGAAGAATGATACTTGACTTCTTTTCTTTTTTTTTATCTTCAGTAATGAAATCGTGAGTGCAAAAGATATTGATCAGTACCTTAACTCCGCGAAGGATTGGATCATTACTTAACATATCGATCAATGGGGGGCTGTCAAGTGGGGTACCAGTGGTCAGCAGGTCACCTTCTATTGGGTTCCCAAATACATTCACCGCATCCCAAAGGCTACAGGAAAATCCACGAGAAACATAAATCAGCCTCCTCTACTGATGTCCCCCTTCAAGTGACACTCAAATATTTGATCATGGTCCTAAAATTAATAACAGAACAACTTCTGTTCTATAAAAAATATTTCATAATCAATTTTAAGGGCATAACATTAGTTAAATGTCTAAAATTCGTGGTGAATAGGTGAAAGAAGATCTAACATTAATTTCCATTATCTGAACAGAAACTGTTAAGCGAGCCCACAGAAGGAAACCTGGAACTCCTGGTCATGATAGATGCAAGATCGAAACGAAAGCCATCAATATGAACTTCAGTTACCCAATATCTGCAAAAACAAAAACAAAAAAAAAAGAATTAGGAATAATCTGTTAAACGGTGCTTATCAGTCGACTTGACGCATAATAACCAAAAAGGTCCCAGTAGGGGTAAAGTTTCTGGTTAAGCTACCTCAAGCAATCCAATATAAACTGTCGTGCCACAGGATGGTTGCAGTTGAAGGTGTTACCACAACCCGAATAGTTATAAAACTCCCCCTGTATGAAATAGAGAACACATCTAATATAGTGAGAAATAGACTTGTCCAAATAACTTTCTGCTCCCAATGAAAATTAAATTCAAAGATAAGTAAGGTTCTGAGGATCTTTGGAAGGGAACCGCAGATCTTATTATCACTTTCAGCAACTAATTAACCGAAGAAAAATATTTTAATCAAACATAATAGGAGTTGAATACAGTTTGAAATGAGGCAGAAACTAAACTTTGAAAGTCTATTGGGCAAAGCTCCTGTGATTGTTTTTTAGTTTTTTTTTTACTTTATGATGGGACCATTAGGATCTTACCTTTGGCGCCAGCATATAATATACATTGTTATCGATGCCTCTAAAAGATAAAACAGGGCCGTTCTCATTGCCTTCGGCGGTATGATTGAAAACGACATCCATGATCACCTGGGCAACAGATTAGGGTGGAATGAGTTACCACACACAGAAAAAACAGTATATTATTTTGACCAGTACTGTCACCTCAATGCCTCGTTTATGTGCTTCTCTGACAAGAAACTTGACTTCGTTTATAGCATCGTGCCCACAATTGCGTATGCCCGCAGATGAGTATCTTATCATTGGTGAAAAGTAATTGACTGTTGAATATCCCCAGAAATTCATCCTGGAGCAAGAAGTAACACTTGGTATAACATGCATAACAACAATTACCATATATCCTTCATCTTTTTTCCAAAAGAAACTAATTAAGGGTAGTTAAAAACTGGACTGCAAAAGAATAAGTAACAACTTTGATCAAAAACTTGGATATACATACTTATAATTACCCAGGACAGAGTTGTAGCTGAAGTACTCAAGTTCATTATACTCTTGACAAGGCATTAGCTCTATACAATTGATTCCAAGTTCCTGCATGATGCAACAAACAGCCTTGAGTGAGCCATAGGGAGAAGAATTGGATGAATATGCCTCTTTGTGCTACTAAAAAACTTGGTACTGGCTCAGCCATATGTATGTCTAGCATGACATAAACCATTTGACAGCTTTATTGCAGGTCAAATACTTCGAGAACTTGTTTCTGTTACTAAAAAACTGGAATTAGCATTGCCATACGCATGTCTTCAAAGCATGGACATAAAATAGTAGACAGGTTTATCACAGCCACAGGTCAAATACTTTAAGAGCATGGACGTTGTAATATCAAGACTTATCTGAGTTGCCTCTATTAAAAATCACTACCAACAGATTAATGAGTACAAACTCTTTGCAGAATGGGCATATGAAGAAACAGATCCAATGAACAAAAAAATATTCTTCACTCTAGCCTTCTACAAAGCTTTTAAATGTATCGGTAAATAAATACCTTGAGGTGATCAAGTTTCTCCACCACACCGAGGTATGTTCCAGGGCTGCTAGTCATGCTTGATTCATGCCTTGTAAACCCACGAACGTGCATTTCATAGATTATTAGGTCTTTCTGGTGATGTCTCAAAGGTAAATCCCCTTCCCAATCGAACTGAAAGTGTCATATAATCTATGTGTAAGAAATAGTTCGCAGTGAAACACCAGTTAAATAAAATTAGGCAAATTACACACGTGACCGAATCATGAAAGGATAACATTTCAGTGACAATAGCAAACTGCAGATAATATAATGGAAAGAAAAGGGTTCCAAGTACAGATTCTATTACATGTGAAAATTGACAGTACAAAGAAAACATAAATGCTTGAATCCCAACAGATGACATAGGATGGTGGAAACATAAACCAAGTAAATGCACCAATTAAAATATATAAAAAGAAAAAGTATATGAAGTAAAGATAAAAACTACAAGTCCATAAATCGATTGAATACCTCAAAATCAGATGAGGGAACCATCCCAGCCATTTGGGGCCAGCAATTGCCATCAGGTCCAAATGCACCATATTCTCCTCTGCTTATAACTGCCTAAGAAAATAGACAAGAAAATAAATAGTTCTTTTAGTCAGACGCTTGACATAAAACCGCTCTGAAAGCTATGATCAATGAGATAATATGTATGCAACAAACAAATATGCATTTCACGAGTACGAGCATACAGCAGAGGAAAAAGATCCTACTATTGCAAATTACCATTCAATTTTATGGTGATTCACCATATAAGATATTTGAAGATAGATGAACTTACTGACCTTGGCGTAAGGATCCACTACAATCCGAGAAGAGTTATAATAGTGCCCTTCATCCGGAGAAAACTTCCCATCAAATTTGTAACCATATAGCATGTCTTTAAAATCACCCACTAAAAATGCATGCCAGACATCACCAGTCTTATTAGCCAATGGATCAAGCAGGATCTCCTCCGTTACTTTATTCTAAATCCAAATATTAGAAGAAGTTAAAGAAATTACAAGGTTGGGACCTCTTATAGTGCTACATGATTCAGACCCACACAAATATGTAAGACTGGCACAAATGCTTTACTTTATGATCTGTAAGAATGGTTCTGTGAGGGAGGAAATCCAACACAGATTGCAAGGCATATACAACGCATGAAGAAAGCAATAAGAACTGAAGCAACGCCCAACTAGATGTTATACTTATGTCAGTCATATCTGAGTAACCAATGCCTAATATTGGTGTTCATGGTTCACTGGTTACTTTATCAGGGTTATACTTAGATTCCAAGGACTAACACTTAATTTGGGTTTAATGACTTGCACATCAAATTGTCTCCTGTAAGGAAGTTGATGATAGTGATCGAGATTGGAGCCGTTATTACTAACTCATGTTAAAAAGAAACTCAAATCATTAGAGCAAGGCGACACAATGTAGTTACTTCAATCTTAGATGAGCTCTATTTATAGAACACTCCACTTCAGCACTAGAGCACTACAGGGTGACACAATGTATATCATTTAGTTACTTGAATCTTAACCCGTGCCCCGGATTATTACAGTGAAATGTGAGAATGTAGCTAACATGCTTATACAGTCTAACTAACCAACAACATTCACATCAAATAGAATTCATAAGTAGCCAAGTTAAGCAAAATCGAAATTGTACCTCTTGTAAGTCAGAAAGACTAATGAGACAGAGAGTAACAGAAACAGCACCACCAGAAAAAACAGCGAAATTCACTCCACCATTTTTCACAGTCGCACCATAGGGCATTGGACTCCCACTAAAAACTTCAAAATTACTACTTAACAACTTATTAGGTTTCTCCACAGTTTCCACCACCATTTCAGCTCCTCTTCCTCCTCCTCCTCCATTACTTACACTACTACTACTAACACAAAGTGATCTTTTTACCCTTCCATTCATCTTTTTTCCCTCTTTTTGATGTTGTTGTAAATTCATTACCATCTTCCATTTTGTTTCCAAAATTGAGCTAAACCCAGGTAAGAATGATGGGTTGTGTACTAAATCCATCAAGAAATTCAATAAATAGTTAGGGTTTTAATGAACATTTTTGTGGTTTATTTAGGGTTTGAAATGCACATTAGACTAGTAGTAGTTCATTAAGTGAGGAAAAAAGAAACTAGGGTTTTGATTTGAAGAAATGTGGGCTTGAAAAAAGAAACTAGGATCTTGATAATTGTGATTTAGAGGCATTTAGGGTTTTATGTTTTGGTGATGGTAAAGAAAAGAAAAGGACTGAGAGGACTGTGCAAGGACTACAGATAACGAGATCATTATTTTAGGCTTATAATTCTCGCGCGAAGATATTTTTCACGAGTTTAGATCGGGTGTATCCATACCTATTGAGCTGAAATTTTTTGTTAACTCCGGCCAAGGGAAAGGTATATCTTATCACTTTTTCGTTTTACCATCTTAACCCGTATTTAGTCTCCCACCAAGGGAAAGATATATCACTTTTTCATTTTACCATCTTAACTTATTCCGCTGAAATCTGTTATATAATGGTGTAGTTACTTAAAATCGGTGAGAGGCTAAATGTGGGATTATATGGTTTTAAAGATGAGTTACGGGAATTTGAGCACGAACAGTCTCTGTCTAAACCACGCACAATGACCGTTCTAAGGTTGCTTCAGTAACAGGGAAGAGGCGTAGGATTGATCTTAGAGAGGGAAGCAGATGAAGAGAGGGATTAGAGAATTCTAAGGTTTGAAGAAAAATTGCTCTGAGAGTTTATGAGAAAGTTGTGTGTTAGCTCGGAGAAATAAAGGACCTATTTATTGATGAATTCTCTAATCTCAGGTCGGTGAAGATATGGATTGCTTGTCGTACTGAGCACTTTTCCCGTCTCTTCAGGAATAAATGGAGATAAACTAGGTTGAGTTTATCCCATTATTCCACCGCCTTAACTCTCTTCTGCGGTGAGAAATAGGACGAGTATTTCTCACAAGTGTCGTAGACCGCCAGACCAAAACCCTAATTGATATCCCCTCATTTGTGTGAAGATAATCCAACCTTTGTGATGATGTGCTGAGAGAGAGAAATATTCTCTTTAGCCGAGTTGGCCAAGATAGAGAGTATATTCTCTGATTTGAGGGAATGACTAGGATGAGTCACGTGAAATGACATGGATGACTCAGAAATCATGTGTAGAGTGTGAGAAAAGCTAAGGTTTAACTCCTTTTCTCCATGTCTGGTCACGTATGCCACGTGGAGACACGTATTGATGCTTGTGGGTCCCTTTATTGAGCATGTGGAGCTCAAAGGATCTTATCCACATTTTTGGATAAACATGTACAGTTTTGGCCCAATTTACTAGCCGTGAGTGTAATTAAGATACTGAGAAATATGCTTGATGCCTAGGTGAGGCTTGTGCCTGAGTCTTACGCTTGTATAAGACTCTTCAGATGAGATGGCAAACCTCAGATAAGGTCATCTGAGGCTTGGCTGACGTGACTGAGGTTGTATGAGATTTAGCCAACGCGACTGAAGCCGTATGAGACTTGGCTGAGTCGACTGAGACCGTCTGAGACTTGGATGACGCGACTGAGGCCGTCTGAGATTTGGATGATGCAATTTAGTCTCTCCGAAGTTAGCTGGGACATGTTCAGGAGAGAAAGGAAAGCTCGCATGCCTAATATTGTCTCTGCGAGACTTCGGCTCACTTGTCTTTGACCTTCGTATCTTGCAAAGATGTGCTACGAGTCAATTTTGTCCGTATTGTGGGGCCGACATGACCAATGTATCTCGAAAGGATGTTCTAGGAGTCTGTCGAAAGGGCCTAAAGCCAGAATAACCAGCGTATCTCGCGGGAATATTCTAGAATTATTCGGAAGCCTTAGTAAGTCGAGTCAGAGCCTAAACTAGACATGACAAGTGTATCTCGGGATGATGTACTAGGAATTAGTCTTTGATCTCAAATAGGGTGAGATGTGCTAACACGAGATCATGTCTCCGCTCTGGGTCATAAGTCCGCCGAGGATATTTTTACGCATCTACAGAGCCTACATGCCGGCAGTATCTCATCGAGGATGTTTACTAGGAATCATGGTGTAGCGCCCCCTAATCTAGCAGCTAACTAATCCAAGAGATTAGCTAAATAAAGAGGCACTACGAATCTAAAATATGTACTTAAGTATTCAATTAAGAAATCTGCTACAAAACTTATCCCAAAACTAACCCTGCTCAGAATATATATACATGAAATTCTCTCAAATGATACATATACAATAGTCATTTGGTTTGCAAATAAAATTTACAACATAATAAACATAGCAGAAGTTAACTAATTAACGGAGTCAACACTCGTGGCTTTCGCTATGCAACTCTGATCTGTCTCTGAAAACTGAAGGTGAGAATAATTAACATTTAACTTCTAAGTAATCATAAGCAAGATTAAGAAAAACAATAATGTTTTCCCAGACATTAAATAGTGACCAAGTCACTGAAATACACAAACACGAATATGGACAAGCTATTTATTCAAACAATGTATATTATGGTTGTGCAATTTCGAACTCGCAAATCCACACCTAACCGTAAATATGGATGTCGACAATTCCGAACTCGCAAATTATCGACGATATAAGCATAAAAGCTGAATTCATGTAGATATAAATGTGAAACAGCATATCCTCACAGAAGTAAACAAACATGCATATGGACAAACTCCTTATTCAAACAATGTATACTATGGTTGTGCAATGCCGAACTCGCAAATCCATACCTAATCATAAGTATTGATATCCACAATTCCAAACTCGCAAACTGCCGACCAATATATCATAAAAGCTCTAGGTATAAATGTGAAGGAGCGTATCCTATATACCACACGTGGAAATTCTTATTTCCTATAACAATTCATATGACAAACAAACAGTACAAGTCCTTTCCAAACCATGGAAAGATTAACAAAATCAACAGAATTATAGTAATGCAATTTAAACAAAACATGGAATGCATATTAGACAATGCATGAGTTAAGCATAAACTTTTGTAAAAGAAACAACAATGGTTACAGAAGAGTCAAATGTATTCTCACCTCTTTTGATGAAAAGCCACGTCTACCTCGAGATCCGCAATCCACTGGTTCATCCTTTGAATCGATCGTTGTTAATAGACTAACTGTTAATCATGCAAGAACTCTAAGAGTTTACCTCGAGATCCGCGATCCACTGGTTCATCCTTTGAATCGATCGTTGTTAATAGACTAACTCGAGATCTGCGATCCACTGGTTCATCCTTTGAATCGATCGTTGTTAATAGACTAACTCGAGATCCGCGATCCACTGGTTCATCCTTTGAATCGATCGTTGTTAATAGACTAACTGTTAATCATGCTAGAACTCTAAGAGTTTAGCCAAAAAGGCTCACACAAGAATCATACAATTTTGTTTAATGGTTCTAAGCCCATTAAGGTATCTTATTCTCTATCTTTAACATAACTAAGAGTTTACTATTCCAATTCGATTGATTCTAAAGTCTATAGCTAAGTCTTATGAATATCTACAACTTTGTAGAAGAAATCAAAGGCTAAATCAGACCATAAGGGTCCAATACATCAAAATGGGAACATTAAACCTAAACCCAAGTCTAACTAAACAAGCCCATTACACAAGGCCTGGTCCACTAGGGTCAACTAACGGTCTCTAACAATCAACATGGTCAATCAACGGTAGGGCTGCACAAGACCCGCCCACGATACCCAAACCCACCCGTACCCGCTAAATCCGTGGGTTTTTAATCCATACCCGCCCGTTGTGGGTGCGGGGTTGGTTATGAAAAAAAAAACCGCTGTCTGTGGGTGCGAGGTTGGTTTAAGCTAATACCCGCCCATACCCGCCCAAAAAACCCGCAGATTATATACCATTAGATAAAACTAATCCTAATCGTCCATTATGAAATCCTAATACTAGTAGATAAGATAACTGATAACCCTCATTCACTTTCTACACTCTTCTCTCTGTTCGGCCTCTCCTCTTCTTCCTCCTCAGTTCTCCTTCTTCACCTACAAACGACAATTACCAGAAATCGACAACAACAACTTCGAATCTTCACCAGAAATCGACAACAATCGAAAAATCAACAGATTCAACACTTAATATTCATCTGTGAACTTCCTAGATATGAATATTTTGGGGGTTTTGGTTTTTTTTTCTCACTTAATCAAGGAGAATAGAAGTTACTCTAAATACTTGAATATAAAGCGGGTTTAAACCCGTTTAAACCCATACCCGCCCAACCCGTAGCGGGGGGGTAACAAAACCCGCCCGCTGTTTGTGGGTGCGGGGTTGGTTATGAAAAAAAAACTCGCAGTCTGTGGGTGCGAGGTTGGTTTTAGCTTATACCCGCCCATACCCGCCCATGTGCAGCCCTAATCAACGGTAAACGTCCAGTCAATGTCAAGTCCTGGTCCAATGGTCAAGTCTAAATCGGTCAACTGAGTCAACTCGGGTCAAGACAGGTAGCACAGTGATTCACCACGATTCAACTCAGTCAGATACTGAGTCAGCTAAGGTTAAAACCGAATCAGACTGAGTAGATTCAGTCAGACATGCCAAAGGTTCTTACACAACTGTAACTCTAACTCTACGACTCTACCTCAAATTCAACTTCAAACTAATAATACATCAATTGAATCATTCAAATAAACTTCAAATTGAATTGCAAAGATAACAGCCTACCTGCAATTCAGCAGTTCCAAGCTTTCACTCTTCCTACATATAATACATATCCACTATAAGCAACCTCTACCAATCCCCTAAACACCAACCACCTGAACCAACCTACAATCTTGATATACATTCCATCTCTGCCCAACCAACCATAACAAAACCTTTTATAACCTCAGTTCAAATCCAATTCTAAACTTCTTCACTTTACGAAAACCAACTGCAGCTTCATCCATTATCTCATTGGCACTATCCTCTCATCCATACACCGCAACCTCAGTTCTATTTACACTTCAGACATCTCATATCACTTGTTCATCCTTAACCCTGAGTCTTATTACAACTTTGTTATTTCTTGCAACTGGCTGCTCCATTTAATAAGAACAACTCTACACGCATTCCTACAAATATCAATTGCCTCAGTTCATCTCATCTCAGCTCTACACCTTCATCATCACTCTCATTTCAGCTGCACAGTTCATACTTATACCCATCTCATTCACAACATTGCATTACTACACAACATCACCACATCTACTTCAAATCCGCTATCACGATTCCAGCATCTACTAACTCATCTGCAAATTCAAACTACACAGGCTACACCACCATCCTTAGATACCCTCTTCCATACCATGACACTTGATCCAATCGCAATACAACTTTACCCTCAAATGTAATATTAATCTACTTACTATAATCCACCTGCAGATTCAAACACAACAACAACCAAAACACCAGGCTCCATTTGAGAGTTACATTCAAACTAACTTCAAACAGAACCTATAACACCACCATTATCACCTTTCTGTTCAACCCATCATCACTACCAATTCAACCATCCGCAACTGTCACCACCTTTTTATTTTTATCTTGCATCATCATTATCTGTGGCTACATCACATCCCTGGTACAAATAACATTCATCTAAACCTCAAATTCAGTACTAGATCTTACCTTCATCTTACTTCACTTGCACCACCAACTCATTCATACTAAAACTGTTCTGTTAGCATACACAAACCCAAAACTCATAACCTGCAATTCCAATTCCCACAACTGCAACTAGACAATAATCTACATCAATCTCAGTTCAACAAAAAATTATACAAACTATGAAATCAGGGCAATTACCTCAAATATGTGTTATTCTGGCAATTGCATTCAATTTCTTCTTCAGTTAACTCAGGACATCAACAAGAAACCCGAGATCTCATTTACAGCTTCAAACTTCAATCTCAGATTCAATCAAAACCCTAACCGTAAATCTTCAAGTATTCTTCAACCTAAACCCTAATTCACATCAAACCTACCTCCAAATCAGTACTCTAAACTCTCAATTTCATCCTCCCCGACTCTTCTAAATAACCCTAATTCTTCTCAGATCTTTATCAAACTTTAATTTAATTATTGATTTATTTTTAAAATCTTCACAGAAACAAACCTATCCGTTATTCTTCAGTTTCATACGCAAATCCTCCTTCAATTCCATCTCACAGAAACCCTAAGTTTATTCTTTGTGATTCTCTTTTCCTCTGAGACTGAATCACTCCCTTGAATCAACACCACCACTACCATATATTATTTGATCTTATAGTACTTGTTTTAATCACGAACTCTCTGTTTTATTTACTGAAATCACCAGCAGGTGCAGAATGGAGAAGAAGAAAAGAGTAACAGGGGGTTAGTCGTGGGAGAGTTCGAGAGATTTTAATGTATTTGGGTTTTCTCATGTTAGTCCTGAGGGAGTTTGAGGGAGTCTCTCCAAATCCCCGTTAGTCGTGGGGGAGTTTAGAGGAGTCTCCTAAACTCCCTAGAAAACACGTGTTAGTCGCTGGAGAGTTTAAAAAAATCTCTTGAACTCCCTGTTAGTCATAAAACCCTACAATACTAGGGAGTTGGTTGCTTTAGGGAGTTCGAAGGAGTTTTTAGTGTATTTTGGTCTCACAACAAATCTCTCAAAAGAGTAGAGATTTTAGTGTATTTTGGTCTCACAACCAAATTTGGTTCAAAATCTTTCTTTTCAAATCATACGGATTTCTCAAATCTCACCAACAAAAATGTTGTTCCCAACATGATGAAATGATTGTCAGATGATGGCCATTATGATACGATGAAACATTTCTAGGAAAATATTAGGATAGTGATCTAGAGTCCATGAAAACGTGTGGATATATAGATTTGTTTAGATCTACATATCCCGTAAGATGCACCAGCAAAAAAAATGTAGAAGTCTTCACAATTAGCGCTTCCCTGAGTTGAATTACATTACCACTTCTGCATCCACCGTCAAAACTATTTTCTCACCACTACCATCACCACCTATAACCAACCACTACTCCTTTAACCACCCCAAATAAGAACCCTAATTTTAGAAATAAATAAGATTCAATAAATGCTATAGCTCGGAGAAAAGATTTTGAACCAAATTTTAATTCCATCACAATACGTGACACATTTGGTCGCTCTCGGTGGACAGTTAGTAAAAACTTCAACAGGAAAATGTGGAAAAATGTTCGTGAACAAAGGGAGTTAGAGTTGTATGGAGACCGTTAAATTGAAGGGAAAAAAAATTATCTTGTTGCACAAAATAACATACTATTGATACAGAGATATGATCATTTTCATTTATTTTTTTTCTTTTGATTAAAGATCAATGTTATTTGCAAATGAGGGTTTATTGTTTCTTAAAAGAGAATGAGTTAGGAGTGAACTCTCTCAAACTCCCCCAAACTCCCTCTAATAAACTCTCTCAAACTCCCTACACTCCCCCAAACTCCCTGAACTCAAAAACTTCAAACTCTCTCAAACTCCCTACACTCTCTCAAAATCTCTCAAAATTCCTGAGATTTAAAATACACTCAACTCCCCAGAAATCACTCGAGGACTAACCCCCTGTAAGAGAGGAAGAAGAAAGAAAAAGAACGAGAAGAAGAATAAAGAAGAAGAATAATAAAAGAAGGGATAGATATTTTGAGGTTATCTTCTCGATCCGTTAGGGCCGACGATATTTACTAAAGGCACCCGAAGAAACGATAGGGGCAGCCAGGGCGGCTAACTGCAAAACTGACTACTTTGCCCTTTGTACAAATCTGATGGTATCTTCTTCATCCAGTATTATAATGACACGTTCGAGTAGCCTATTTCGCATAACTTTTCGAGATCTAACAGATAGTACTAGTTTCGTATCTAAATCATTGTTAGATTAATTTCTAATAATTAACGTTCGAGTTACACTAATTGGGTTATTATCGACTAATTTGTCATTTGACCGGTCTAATGGCGTTGACAAGCTTGAGGGTCTTTACACATGGCATCACAACCAGTTGCGTCTCGCGAAGACATGCTGGAATTGTGGCTATTCTGGTTCATGAGTCTGTCGGGGATGTTTTACGCTTTACAAAACCTACGTAACCAGCAGTATCTCGTCGAGGATCTGCGCTAATAATCACGGCATCATGACCAACAGTATCTCGCGGGACATATACTAGAAATAGTGGCCAAGGGTTCCTTGAGAGCCACGGGATTAGTCTCTCCCGCAAGAGTATAGTTTTGTCATATGGTCTTATAATGACACTTTTGCTCCTTATCCAAATTTTGCCATCTACATTAAGTCTCATACTCAGAATAGAACCTTGATTGATCTATGATGAGTATATAAATGGTGAGAAATCATTCAGATGCGAAATTACAATCCCCTCGTTCTTTTGACTTGTATAGTCCCTGAATTGATGTTCAGTCTTTGCTCGTTCTGACTCTGAACTTGGAATTGACTCTGGACTTGGAATCTTTCTGGGCTTTCACGTTGGGAGGTGCCATTGTAATGGGAATGGAGTATTGCTGAGATGAAACTTTCATCTTGGTCGAATGGTCTCTGCAAATTAGGGTTTATTTAGACAAAACCTTAATTTCCTCTTTTTGTGCATCCCGGAACTTCCGAGTTTGTGCAAGTGAGTATTTTGGAAAGAGAGAGCTTTGGACGACTTTTGTATGGCCTTGGTTGAAAGGATTCTTTGAGAATACATAGGAACTTTTGAGGTCATGGAGTCCCTATCCCTTACAAATTTTGAGCTCAGTCTTGTATTGTGCCTAAACCCTAATTTCCCTTTTTTTTTTGTGTCTGACTCCTTCAAACACCCTGCAGAGGCTTGATGAGGCTTGGTAGGCATGCATATATATATCTTGTAGGGAGGTAATTTGTGTGATAAGAGCTTGTTCAATCCTTTGTACCAATCACACACCTCTCTTTTAGAGAAAATATTTACTTTTGAAACTAGAGGTATTTTCGTCAAAAACCACTATGAGCTTGATTATTTTTTTCTGGCATGAGAGACGTCATGAGGTTCCCTGGGTATGGTCACGGCTTGAAAGAGAGAGTGCCACATTTTTGGTTCTGCTTTTGGAAATCATAAACTCGAATTTCCCGTTTTTACTTAAATTCGTCTTATATTCTTTGAAATTTTGCCTCTTTGTGTCTTGTTCCAATTTTGTTCTTCTTTGAACCCTTAGGAAACTTATTATACATTTTCATGAGGCCATGGGGATGATTATAAGTGCACCTGGTCGGTCCCTAGTGCATTAGGTTTTCTTTCTTTGAGAAATACTCGAAATTGTGAAATAAGGGTATTTTGGTCAAAATCCCTTGTGATCGTTTTTATTGAAGGCTGATGAGAAAGAAAAAAAAAGGGTTAAGAGGCATCCATGAGATCCGGTCATGTAAGTGATAGAGGCTTGGTTCTTTTCTTTTTCTTGAGAAATTATTTTTGTCAAACTCTTGAAATTAGGGTTATTTTCGTCAAAACCCTAATTCTCTTCAACTTTAGTTCTTCCAAAAAAAATCTGAGAGAATTAGTGACATCCCACTAGCCTACTAGAGCATCCATACGCGTGGGAGGGGTTTCACCACGACTTGGAGGAATTTTGGAAGAAAGAAAACCTAGGTTTCCTTATTTGACTCAAATTCCTTTAATTTCATCTTTTAGCTCTAGTTTCTTTTCATTTTGCTTCCCGCTTCTTTTTTTTAAATCAAATTGAAAAAGAAAAAAAATATATTTTTCTGACGTGTAGTAGCTATAGAAGCCGGTCTACCTCTTCCCATGAATTTTATTTTCACTAGAATTTCATATCTTGGCCACAACACGCATATATATGTATATACATATATGTACACTTATGTATATATGTGTAGTTGAATCTCATGAACAATTTTTTGTTTTCTTATTTTATAGAAAATTAAACTACATCAATCTCGTTCATTCTTTTGGTTAGAGCTTACTTTCCATCATGTCTTCAAGCTCAATGTTATGATTTCAAGTGTTGTTAACAGTAGCAGTGATTCTGCCCCCTCTCGCCAGAGTTCGATGAAGCTCGTAGATTCTGCTAACTCAGATGTAAAACGTAAATCTTCTGACCAGGTATGCATTCCTACTCTTAATTCATTACTTGTTATTTTATTTTTTGTTTCATATCATGATAGAATAGACTTCTTGATAATCATACAAGGATCAAGTGGATGAACTTGAATGTATGACGGAGTCCCCGGGCAGGCGATCCGGAACTCTTTCCTGTCAAACTATCTTCAACACTATGTCCACATCTCTTAGATCGCTTATCCGTTTGATGTGTCCTTTTGGTATGTTGTTGAAAAGACATGACGAAGCATAATTGCTTCAGAAAGTACCCACAAATTCCTAATGGATTGTCACCAGTCCTCACGTCTTCGTATAGTAATTCGAATTAGGAAATGAGTCTGTTCTGTTTGGACATTTGACATGTCTTAACGTTTTAAACATCTCCTTTAAAATATTATGACCTTAGTAACTCTCCTCAGATTAGCGTTGGTCGTGATTTTTGTGTCCCTAGGTGAGAGACATGCCCCCTAATTGATTTGACGTTTATACTCTTTAACTATGGATCAAATGCTGTTCACAAGACCCAGTGCAAAATAGAGAATTGAAACTGGCAACGGAGTAGGAGTTACCGTGAATTTAAGCTAGGTCATAGGGCGTAATCCTCGTCCCTCAGGGTACGGACATCAAGCAGGTGCTAGCACGGAAACTCCAATTCCCTCTTCACTTAAGACTGGTCCGAACGAGTTGTCTGGACCGCTTGACGGGTGGGCTTCACTTCACCCAAGCATGGAAGTTATTTATCTTTCATAAGTCCGGTTTGGGATTGTTTTTTTCAACCAAAAGTACCGTGTAACAAACTTTTACCAAAAATTGTGTTTGGTAAAAAAATTCAAAGTGCTTTTTGAGAGAAACACTTTCATTTTAGGCGTGCTTTTAAAAGCTACTCAGCACTATTTTAACATTGTTAATTTAATTGATTCTCTATTTTAACATTGTTAATTTATTATAAAGACAAGTTTTACCCTCAAATATTGTACATTTAACATTATAGATATAACTTTTATTTTATTTCTCTATTTTTTTCATTTTTATTTAAAATAATAAATACAATAATAATTAAAAATTATTATTAAAATAATAAAAGAATTAATAAATATTAAAATAATGATATTTTCTAAGCAAACCATAATCATAATTTTTTATTAAATAATAAAAAATAAAATAAATATTTCCTATATTTTATTAAATATGTTAAAATTAGAAATATAATTCATTATAATAAAATTGTATTTAAAACTAATTTTTAAAATATGTCTATTTTCGTCATTAACTACATCACCAGCACTTTTAAATACCAGTTTGCCAAACAGAATTTACAGGTTGTTAATTGCACAGTGCTTTTTAAATTATAGTTTACCAAACGTCATGCCGATTTATTTCCACAGCAACGCACAACACAACACAACAGAAAAGCGCTTTTCTAAAATTCACATCAATACCAAACTAGCCTATAGACGAACTCTTGTTGGTTACGTAACAGATGCATTCAAAATCCTTTAATGAGATTACAGAAGAGTCGATATCTGGCTGGGAAGAAGGCGTTCAATTCGACATAGGGTGGTTGCGCTCTGAGTTTTAGTCTGTTCAAAAGGAATATGCGACTCTTCAAGAGTCCTTGTCTTTCCATATTTTGTCTTGGTATTGAAGGAACAACAATCGGTTGAATAAGGGTTGTCCCTTGGTCTTATTAAAGGAAACTTTGACAACAAGGTTTGGACTTATTTGCAGAGGGTCGGAGTATGGGCACGTGGGAAGAACAAAGTGCTCCGAGATTTTCTCTAAAGGGTTTCGTATCTGAGTAGTTGCGATTCATTAGGATATATATATATAGGTTTTGAATTTGAAATTACGCTATTTTAAACTTCCATGTTTATTTTGATAATATATTGCAATTTTTGTGAAATTAGATTATATTAGGAAAAGAGATGTTCGATTCTAAACAAAATACGCTTTAAGTCATTTTCTTTTTTGAAACGAGAGATGTATTGATTAAATTTCAAAGTTTACAAAACTAGCATCTTCCTGAAGTTCATAAACGATATTTTCAGGGGCAGATGTTAACCACACACTACTGATGAAAGAAATTCTAGCAAACTTAGCTAATATGTCTGGTATCTTTTTTTTTCTTTGGGTACATAATTGCACTGCCAAGAATTATTTCTAGAGAAGAAAGCTTTGATATCCAAAAGCATATTTCGAATCCTCCAGTCCACATTGTTGCTGTCTTTGTTAATTGCTTCTGCTACAACTTGGGAGTCCAATTCAAAGTAAACTTTCACTAGTTGCATATCTTCAGCCCACTTGACAGCTTCCTAGAGACCTTTACATTCTACATGCTCTGGACTCCATGCCGATTCTAAGTAGATGCATTTGGATCCCCTATGTTCACCTGCAAAATCACGCAATATGAGTCCAATGCCACCATTTTTAGTATCATAATTAAAGGAACCATCAAAATTTATTTTAAAGGAATCTAAAGGGCTCCAGTGTAGATTAATTATACATTGTTTTGATGATTGTGAAGGCCGTTTTGCAGATTTCTTCTGAAACAACTCAATCTCCAGCTTGCACTTGTGAATGATTGAATCTAAAGAAATCTTCAAACCCTTGAACCTAGTGTCGCATCTTATGTTCCACAAACACCAGGCTACTATGGCTATTTTGCAGATGTCTTCTTGTTGAATTAGATTAGCTGATAGTTTATCAAACCAGCTAGTGCACCAGGTAACCAAATTAGCATCTCCTTGAATATGAATGCCAAGAACTGCAAACCAAACTGCTCTTGAAACATTGCAATGCAGGATACTATGTGAAGATGTCTCCAGGGTTTGAGAACACATTGGGCAATCATAATTCCCATCCTGAATTGCATAAAACAACTTATCTCTTGTCTGCAGTATATCTAGAAGACATTTCCAGAAAAATTAAGCTATTCTTGGGAGAATAGAGAGTTTCCACATTTTTTTGAAAATATTCTTCATCCTTTGATCCAGAGATTGTCCAACATTTTGATCCTCAAACATTCTTCTATATGCATATTTCACTGTGAACTTCCCCCTACTTTCTAAAGTCCAAACAAGCCTATCTTCATGTTGTGGGTGTATTGCAAATTGATAATTAACCTGGCTAGTGTATCTTCAAATAGAGAGAAAATCAGAGAGTATCCTCCAGAATCAGTGAACAACTGATGAAGATAAGTATAACTTTGATAGTTAACTGCACCATCTTTGGGGGTTGGTGGATCAGGTAGATCTGGGATCCATCTATAGATCCATATCATTATCTTATGTCCATTCCCAATACTCCAGCAGCTGTATTTTTTGATAAACATAAGCTCATAGCTTATACTTTTCCAAGACCATGTATAATTAGGATTCTCTTTAATGCTGAAAACTTTCCCATCTGGGAAATATTTAGCTTTAAGAGACAATGCACACACAGAGGTATCATCTGTGCATAATTTCCAAGCAGATTTAGCCAGTAAAGATCTGTTAAAAAGTTTGAGATCTCTAAATCCCAAACCACCTTCTTCTTTAGGTTTACTTACCTTTTTCCAAGAAATTGCAGGCTTTCCTTTGTTTGTTTTCTTATTCCTCCAAAATTTCTGTTGAGAAGAGTTTAAACAATTGATTGTAGTATCTGGCAGTTTAAAGCTGATCATGCGGTGCACTGGAATTGCATTTGTCACAATCTTGATCATAACAGACCTACCTACCTACCTCAGAAACATTGACAGACACCCATCTGGACAGCCTATTTTCCATTTTATCCTGCAGATTAGAGAAGGGGATTATCTTATTTCTACCAACAAAGAAAGGTAATCCCAAATATTATTCTTCATTGATACTCAGCTGTCTAACTTGTAGGTTGCCACTGATAATCTGAGCACTTGAAGTACTTGTATTCTTATTGAAGAAGACAGTTGATCTGTGGAAGTTAATAAGCTGGCCAGAACAAGCACTAAAGTCTTCAATAACTTGAAGCAACTTGTTTGTTTGAACCAGATCCTTGCAGAACAATAAGCAATCATCTGCAAAAAGAAGGTGATTTAACTTGGGAGAAGATCTTGAAATTTTCATTCCTGTCAATTGTATAGAGTTTTCAAGATGATATAACTGTCTTGAAAAAGCTTCCATAGCTAGTATGCGGACTTGGTACGCGGACTTTAGTTCCGGCTTTCCTGAGCATCAAAGTACGCATACTTTGGTTCAAGGAATAAGGACTTATACACGTATGACTTAACACATAGTGTTTATATCCAACCATGGTTATATAATCTAAATTCTCATTTCAATTATTTGAACATTCTTAGAGGACGTTATATAGTTGTTGTGCACACACTATTTTTAGTCAAAGATATTTTCAAGTAATTGAAACTTAATATGACTTTCGTCACTAGTAAAGATGAACTTGGTCAAAGCGAAAGATTACCAACTCATATTTCGAGAAATAGATAAGCGAGATAAACTCGGCTCGAAATAGCAAATGTGTATAATCAGAGTTTATATAGCAAAACGACTTTTGTCTCAAGATAGGAGATAGAGTAGATAGACTTTTGAGTGATAGATACGTTCAAGTCTCCACATACCTTTTAGTCGATGAAGTTCCACCAGTTCCTTGAGTAGTTCTTCGTCTTTGTATAATGATCGTCATGGAGTCTTGAGCTCAACTACACTTTCTATCCTAGTCCGAGACTTAGTTATAAGTAGACTAGAAATCATGACTTATAGTTTTGATCACTAACATTGAAAAACATGCTTGAGATAGCAACGCATGCGAGTTCGACCGAGCAGTGCTCTAACAGTTTTCATCAATCACCTATAAAACATATAAAGGTTGCTATTTATAGGTATTCTTCAAAGACATACTTCTGGACTTATCGTGTTGTACTCTATTCCCTTCGTTAAGGTTTTACCCCACTTGGGGTTTCCCTTGTCAAGTTTTCAACGAGACAACATTTGTGATTCGAACGCTGTTCAAAGTTGTATTCTTTTTCCTTAGTTTAGGTTTTGTCCCTATGGATTTTCCTGGTGAGGTTTTAATGATAACTTAGATACAATGGTAATGGAGGAGAGGACCTAGATCTGAAGAATTATATATGAACCGCTACATCAGAAGCATTATATGTGAAGCATTACTATTGGACCGCACAAGGGGGAGTATTGTTGGGCTTTGGCCCATGTGTGCAACCCATTTATATGTATCCAGGGTTAAGACTCTAAGATATAAATAGAGGCTTATTCCTATGTAATACTACATTGATATCTAATGAATAAGATCTATCTCTTCTCTATATTTCTCCTTCAACACTTATCTAATTATTTTTAAAAAAAAGAATTAAATCTAATAAAATCTAGTCTAATAAAATAAAATAAAATCTCATACAATCTAATCTAAATAAAATAACATTTCAGATATTATTCTAATAAAATCTAATTTAATCTAAAAATAACAAAAATACTAAATAAATTGTTCCTAGAATAAACTAATGAAAATATTAATTATCCAAAAATAAATTAAAAAAAGAATATAAAAATTCAAGATCATACTTACCTTTTTGACGGCAAGTTCGACTTTCCGTTCTTAACTTCAAGAGAATTTTCACAGCAAAAATAAAATAAAAATACCCAAAATAAAATCTAAAAAATAAAATAAAAGAATATAAACAAATTAAAAATCTAAAGTAGCCTAATATGTACAAAATTCAAAAGAAACTAAAAATAACAATTTTTAGTGTCTGACACTGGCGCCAAAAAACTTGATGAAATATCTTAATTCTTAATATGTATTGCAAGTGCACGGTTATGGATAAGATAATGCAAGCAGGGTCGTTCCGCAGAGAAACTAAATTAATTGCTACTTTTAATTTTTACTTCAAAACTGTTTAGATTTCACAATTTTAAATCTTGCAAGAACTCCATTATTAAGGAAGACAGTGTAGTTTAACTTATCTCGATAAATTTATCTCATTTCCTATTAAAACAAATTCTAATAAATATTAAACTAAAAAGAATAAATTAGTTAAGAAATATTAAGCTAAGAAATAAATAAATTAATAAGAAAAAAAAAACCTATTATAGAGTGTTGATATGTTTCTCAGGCTTTGTATATTTGTTTTTTCTTTTTTTTTTTTGGAAACTTGAAATTGCATTGATTAAGGATAGGTGTTTACATTGTGAGCTTCATCCTGTAATTGATTTGCTATACAACTATGAGAAGTTGATAACTAAACACTACTGAGTTTTTCAACTCTGGCCAATTTAGAGAGAATATCTGTCACCTTATTCTTCTCTTTAAATGACAATGCCAAGAATTAAAACGATTAAATAGGTTTTTAATGTCTAACACCATATTACAAAGTTTCCTATCTATATTGATTGAATTTTTATTGACTGCATCTACTACTATTCTCGAATCCAACTCAAACTCCACACTTTGCAAGTTATGCTCTTTAGCCCATAATGTTACTTCCTAAAGACCTTGACATTCATCTTGTTATGCACTCCACGCGCATGTTAAGTAGATGCATTTTGCTCCATGGAATTGACCTGCAAATCACAAACTATCAGTCCAAGTCCTCCTGTTTTGTTTCTATTAACAAAGAGTCATCTGCATTTATTTTAAAAACTCCTCTAGGAGGAGGAGACCATCTAAGATTCATTCTATCTTGAGGAATAGTGGTTTTGATAGCCCTCATTGGTTTTGTTTCAAAGTTCGCGATTCCCTTCTTGCATTTGTGAATGATCTCATATGGCAAAGCATTCTTGTTCTTAAAAACTTTGTTGCACCTGACGCTCCAGATACACCATGCCACTATGGCAATCTTGCAGAGGTCATTCTCCTCAATCTGATGAGCTAATAATTTATCAAACCAAGAGCAGAACCAGTCTTTCAAGTTGCTAGCATTATCAAATCGTAAACCAAGAGTATCAAACCACACAAGTCTTGAAGAAGAACAATCTAGTATGCAATGAGCAGGTTCTTCTTTCACTTGATTACAAAAGGGGAAGCCCGAGTCTTCATTCTGAATAAAATAATATAGTTTATCTCTTGTTGGAAGGATGTCTTTAACGCATTCCCAGACGAATTGATTAATCCTGGGAAGAACTATAAGCTTCCATAATCTCTTAAAGATACTCTTTCCTCTGACACACTGAGGCATTACCATTTTTATCCTCCACCATTTTCCTGTAGGCTGACTTTACTGAAAAAGAACCATTTCTTTCAAGAGTCCATACCAGCTTGTCTTCATAGTTGTTTTAGATATTCATATTGAGAATGAGTCTTGCTATTTGGTCTTCAAGGAGGGTGAAAATAAGAGCAATGTTCCAACCACCAGTTAATGGATCAAAAAGCTGGTTCACGTAAGTAAAGTTCACATGGTGAGTTACACCATTTCTTGGAGTTGGTGGCAGGTCTTGATTTTCGATCCATCTGTACTGCCATATTCTAATCTTCTTACCATTTCCTAAAGACCAACAGTTGAATCTTCTTATAAACTGCAATTCCGAACTGATACTTCTCCATGACCAGGTAGAGTTGATATTGTTTTGAGTATTGAATATTTGACCATCATGAAAGTATTTAGCCCTTAAAGATCTGGCACAAATGGAAGAATCGTCAGAGCATAATTTCCAAGCAGATTTTACTAGTAAAGCTCTGTGGAAAACTTCAAGATTCCTGAATCCAAAACCTCTTTCTTCTCTTGCTTGATTAACATTATTCCAAGTAATGAAGTGCTTTCCTATATTTGACTTCTTGTTCCTTCAATATTTTTGTTGAGTTGAATTCATTTTTGTAATTGTACTGTCGGGTAGCTTAAAACTGGTCATGTGATGAACAGGAATAGCATTAGTGACATTCCTAATCATCACAGACCTTCCAGCCTCTGAGTTATTAGTACCAGACTATTTTGAGAGTCTTGTCTCCATTTTTTCAATAAGAGTAGAAAAAGGAAGCTTCTTATTAAGACCCATATAAAAAGGCAAACCCAGATATTTCTCATCAGAGATATCAAGTTTCCTTACTTGGAGGATTCCACTGATAATCTGGCAGGTAGAAGGGTTCATATTCTTGACGAAAAAACCGCAGACTTATAAAAGTTAATTAACTGACCAGCGCAAGCACTAAAATCATCAATCACCTGAAGAAACAATTTTTTTTGAGTGAGATTTGCTTTGCAGAAAAAGAGACAGTCATCTGCAAATAATAGGTGACTTATCTTAGGAGATGACCTTGAAATTTTCATAGCAGTAAGTTGATTTTTTTGTTTCATAAAAGTTTAATTGTCTTGAAAAAGCCTCCATAGAAAGAATGAATAAATAAGGAGAAAGAGGATCTCCTTGTCTTATTCCTATTGTAGGATTGAAAGCTGGTTAAGGTGAACCATTAATCATGATCTCCACTTGCACAGTACTCAGATATTGCATGACTAAGTGACAAAAAATTTCACAAAAACCAAACTTCCTTAGAACTTTGGAATTTGATAAAATGCCCCCATTTTGAATATAGAAAAATAAAGTGCCCTTTTCTTGACGGTTTTTTTCAAAAAATGGTAAACGGCACGTTAAAGTCGTTAATGCTTAGGTGGCTACTACAAAAAGTCCAATAAACCCTTAGGAAATTTTGAGTGAGCCATCGATTCGACTCAGCTACGGGTTACCCCAACTCAACTCATTTTCTTCCCCAAATTCCTATGAACCCTATTCCAGATGAAGAACCAAAAATTACAAAATAAGAAACAAAAGTCTTATGAGAAAATAAACTTTATACTGATTGTGAGATTCAATTACAATCAGAACTAAAATACCATTGAATCTTATCTTTATCTGCTGCTTCAGCTCATCAAGGCTACAAACATTTCAGAGAACCATTCATTATCGACTCAACTGATGCAACCACCAGAACCAACAATTTGCAACAAGACTTCAGTTCAGTCTTCCTTGCCAATTTCAGTACCAAAACATCACCACAAACATCACTTGAAGCTTTTACCTGAAATCTATGCATTCATCTACACAGATTCAGTTCATATTTTTTTGCACTTTGAACTCAAACAGCACCACATCAAGTCATACAACATCACCAACACAAAACCCCTTCTTCTTGTTCTTGCTGAGATACACCTTCTACGGTTAAACTTAACCCGTTTCATTTAAAAAACATCTCAATACCACCACCAATTGCAGAACACCACCATTTAAAACCTATCTTCATCTCAGACATTTTGATTCATCATCACAGCTACCTTCAAAACTGCATCTGCAACTCCGGCCTTGAATATCTCTCCAAAATTAAATCCAAACAAAACCCTTTATGAACACTTCAATCTCACTTAGAACTCAAATTCGAAGCAAACCCATTTTCCAATTTCTTCAACAGCAAATATCAAACCCTAATTTCACCAGATACCTATTTCAGTTCATCCAAAATTCAACCAAACTCGAACCTAATTTATGCATCATTCTCAACTTCAGCACAAGGTAATGAAATCAAAATGAATCGATACACAGCAGCGACATCTCCCTAACCACCCTTCAATCTCGATCATGCCTCTCTTTCAATCTTCCATGAATCTCAACACAAAAAAAAAAACCCAATTTCCATCTCCGTCTTCACAATCATTCTTTACAAAAACTCTATATGCTAACTTCTCTTTCAATCTCGATACTTAAATCAAATCCTCCATTCTCTGTAATCAGCGACACATCACAACATATTTTTATTTCTTCATAAGGATTTAACTGAATTGACAAACCCTAGCTTCTTAGATCTGATTCAAAAAAATTCCATCGAATCCTCCATCCTTTGTAATCAACAGCACATTCACAACAAACCCATTAAACCACTATCTTTATTCATCCACAAAATCACCCCTGTTTCGTCTCTGAATCTCTCCATTATTTTACTAATTTCGCCATAACCACACCATAGCCGACCGACGTGTTTACAACTGAAGAGAAAGATGAGAATGAATCTTATCTCTCTACAGGTCATAAAGACCAAGGTCAAAGGATAGGGATGTAATTTTATTCCTCGTGTTTGACCCAGTTGACCATAAATGTTGACTCTGGATGGAAAAACAAACAGAGGGGCACTTTTGAAAAGTTGAAAAAAAAACGGGGGCAGTTTATTAAACCGGTAATTAGAAGTGAGGCAGTTTATCAAAATTCCCTTAGAACTTCAATGAGGAAGACCTATTCCAGTCTATCAAATGCTTTAGACAAATCCATTTTTAGAACTAAGTGACAAGTTCTTTCTTTTTTCTTCTTCATATATTTGAAAAGTTCTTGGACCATACATATATTCTCTAAAATTAATCTTCCTGGGACATAAGCTGATTGTAAAGGAGAAATAATATTAGCCATGTGTTTCTTCAACCTTAGAGCAAGAATTTGGACATAATTTTGTATATTGTATTACATAGAGCTATAGGTCTGAAGTCTTCAGGTTTTTGAGCTGAAGATGTTTTAGGAATTAGAGTAACTCTAGTATTATTTAGTTTTTTTTTAACAAATATCCTGATCTGAAAAAAGCCTTCACTATTTTACACACATCATCTTTGAAAACTTGCCATTGTGATTGATAAAACCCTGGAGGAAACCCATCTGGCCCTGGAGAAGTCCATGGCTCCATTTGCATTAGAGTTTGATGAATTTTTGTTTCAGTTGGAATAACAATGAGATTTTCATTATCTTGATCAGTGATACAAGCTGGTATATGCTGGAGAAAGTGGTAGCAATCTGTTGGATTTCAAGTAGTGCTGATATTTTTGAAATGAGAAACCAAAAGTTCTTCAATGAAATTCCTTTCCCGACACTAAGAACCATCTGGAGCTTGAAGAGATTCAATTCTGTTTATAATCCTTCTTTGATTCATTCTAATATGAAAGTATTTTGAGTTTCTATCCATGTCATTGTAAAAATGATCTTTGGCTTTTTGTATATTAGAACTAGCTTGAATGTCATTAAGAGAATCAATTTCTTTTTCCAGCTTTAAAACAACATAAGTATTATTTCCAAGTTTGTCAGATTCCTGCAAGTGATTTAGTTCTTGTTGAAGACTAGAGATCTTTGCTTGAATTTAACCAAAGTTCAGTATGCTCCATTTTGATACTAGATGTTATTAGCTAATTTATCAGCAAATATGAAAGCTGCAGACCCTGTGGTGTTAGTTCTCAAAGCATTCATAATTTCATTTAAGCACTCATCATTATCAAGCCAATGTTCAAAGAATTTCCAATGTCTACCATTAGTGATTGTTTTAGAATAAAGAGAAAGTAAAATTGGAGAATGGTCTGAACCTTTTTGGACGAGATGGTGAAGATTAAAATCAGGGTATTTATAGTTCTATTCACTATTGACTAGGGTTCTGTCCAATCTAGATTTTATTTTTTCAGTGCCATAGCTATTGCTAGCCCAAGTGAAAGGGTTAGCAATAAAACCCAAATCAGATAAATCTGTATCCCTAATGCAGTCTAGGACATCTTGAGAAGTAATATCAGTATTAATATTTCTTTCAGCTTGATTCATAACTATATTTAAATCTCCAATGATTGCCCAAGGCATAGAAACTGAGGTTCCTAAGTTTTTGATATAAGAGAGAAACCACTCATCCTTAGCAGGATCATTGTTGACAATAGCATGAAACATGTTGTTTGAAGAATTAACTAAATCAAGTTTGAAACCATCCTTCCATAGAAGAATGATACCACCAGCTTGTCCCACAGATTTTGTACATTACTTTTTCCTTTTTAATATAACCTTCTTTTTTCAGAAAAAAAAAAAGAAACCTAAGACTTTAGATATCACTAGTATTCTGCTTAAAAGAGTGTTTAACAATTCTCTAAAATACTTTTCTAGTTAGACAAGACGATTTAGGACGTGGGTACCCCTTGGATGATAAAAAATTTTAAACCAATTAAATTCCCAAGATACTAATAATTCTACCTAGTTAGATGTTGGTCTCAAATTATGATATTTATAACGAAAGCAAGCACGGGGATATTTAGTTTGGTATTGCTGTGAGTTTTGTAAAAACGTTTTTCTGCTATTCGTTGCTATATTGTGTTGTTTAAAAAAAAACAATTGAATATTTGTAAAATATGAATTCAAGTTAAAGTTGATTAAAAAAGCGACCACATTGTATTTAGTAATACATCATGTTCAACTATTGTTGTTGTAGCAACTGAAAAAAAACAAACATGTTTTTAAAGTTAGTTTTATTTAATTTTATATCGGGTGTATTGATAATTAAATTTTTTACTTTCAAAAATAATATATATATACATATATATATTATTAAGTTTATTGATAATTTCCTTTATGTATTATTGTATTTAACCAATTTTTAGTATAGATATAATTTTCAAAAAAAGATGAAACCAAAATCAAAAAAATATTTAACATTTGCTCCGATTTTTATTATTGATAAGTTGAAAAAAAAAAAGTTTGGAAATGAAAAATAATATTTTTTTAAAGAATAAAATAAGGAATAAAAAATTGATGATATATAAATTTAAGGGTGATTTTGTCATTTATAAAACTAAACAAAGATAGAAAATAAATATAAAAATATCAAACTAGGGTGGGACCAATGTTTTTGGTTTTTAAAAGGAAAAGCTCATTCTCCCCCGCTTTTAAAATTAGAGAAATTTTAGAAATGCTTTGCTGAAACTATTCTTCATCCTATTTTCTCGTTTACTAATGATAATAATTTTTAGGCTGAGTATTGGTAATATTTTATTTTTTTACAGAAGTACTTTCTGGACATATTTATAGTAGTTACATGCTTCAAAAAAAAAGAAAATAGGAAGAAAAAGAAAGATATTACTGAAAATGAATTATAACCTACATAATAGGGCTTCATCTTTAGCCCTAATAAAAATGAATTATAACCTCTACAAAGTAATGGACAGGTGGAACTAGGCTAATTAAAGAACCCTCATTTTGGGCATATCAAAATCTTTCTAGGCATACAAAACAATAGTCCTATCTTGGGTGACCTTATAAGGGGTACCCTATGGGTAGTTCAATTACCTATATACCCTTAATACAAAAATCTAAAATCAGTTTTCTAAAAAATCAAAATCAGTTTCCCTTACCATCTCTTCTTCCTCCTCCTCCTCTAGCCGAACTCTTCCCCCTCCTGCGAAAAAAAAAATTCATCATCATGATTGATTGTCGATTCGTAAAAATTTGATCGTCGATTAAACTCAACCACATAATGACTCGTACAAAGAAAAGCAGGGACTAGGCAAACCAAATCGTCTTCAAATCCATCAATTGAAGAAGAAGAACCAATTGAAGATGAAGGTGTAGAAACTGAAAATCAACCACCAATTGAACCAGAAATTGAACCAACTGCATCTCCAACTCCGGAAATGAGGATAAGAAAGCAAGTTTTACAAACCCAATCTCCTATTTGATGTTTTTCATCGATTAAATGACGGTTACAGTGTTGGGTTCGGCTCAAAATTGAGTTGCGTTTTTAGCCGAACCGTTCTTCACAAAAGCTTCCTGTAAGTGTATATGAACAGTTCGACATGAAATTTCATGAAATTTCAAGCTGAACCTAGTCACAGATAAAGATGCATAGGGGTTCGGCGTATTCGATAATCATAATATGTGTCGAACCTAGCACATTAACGAGGTTCGGCTATTACGATATTCTCAATGCCGAACCGATAACAATATTTTAACCCAAAAAATAACAAATTGATGTTCGACTCATACGATTTTCGAAATATAAGCCGAAACGGTAATATTTTTTTTTCCGAGCTATTCAGGATGTTGTTCGGCTTACTATGAAACTTTCATATAAGCCGAACTAGTGTCTAGCAAACAGTTCGGCACATGCAGTAAACAGATTCAGTAAGCCGAACCGTTCATCAATTGGTAGATTCGGCTCATAGATGTGAGCCGAACCTCAACCTGTTTCGCCGAACCATGATTCAAAAAACCTAACTATAGAAGTGAGATTAAGTATAGGATATAAGTGTACCTGTGTATTAGAAGCATTGGGTTCCTCATCAATGTCTTCATCATCAGGATTTGGCTCATAAAAATCATCATCTTGAGTTTGTGTAAACAACTCATCCTCAAATTTTTCATCTAAACAACTCTTATAATTCTGAAAATTATTTTAATCACTAAACAAAATATTTAATCACTAATCAAGGTTATTAACACTAATACATAAAGGGCAGATTTGCCATTAAAAAAATTTTGGGTTAAGGGATTATCTGATTTTGCTATTTCACAACCTTTTTTGTCTTCATTCAGTATGCCTTGGAAGATTTTGATATGCCCAAAATTATAGTTCCAATTAAAATAGGCCAATTTGATTTTCAGGTATGGGCCAATGAACTATCCGTTTATAATACCGCCAGTTAGCCCATGTTGGAGCCAAAATATTGGCGTGTACACAGTGGCATTTTTCTTCAGAAAAAATGTATTTTTCATAAATAAAAAAAATAAAGAATTAATTAAGTGAAAGGTTATTGTTGTTATCAAATGAGTCTTACTGGACGTATGCATACAGGGAATAACTCAAGCATGTTAGTAACAGAAGATTCAAACCTTTTTGCTGTTATCTTTCTGAGAATTATTGCTCAACAGTCCATGGTTTACCCACTCCCTTCACTGTCCAATGCAAGTATGCAACCACTGTCCTTCACCTGTGTAAAAAGGTGTTACCTTCACTGTCCTTCTATCATCAAACTTAATCTCCAATGCAAATGATAGAATATTTCTATAGACATGATTCATGGATTGAAGAATCTGCTTAGCTTGAAACGAAGGAAAAGCATGATAACCTTTATTAAAGGTGGTCAAGGTTGCAACAGTCTAGTGTTATCATTGGTACTCCGAAGGACAATTCAAAAACACATGTATGGTTTACACCAAAATCGTAAAGTTCTTGCTGTCATTGGTGTAAATATATATTGATACTTCCATCAAATATATATATTACTCGTCACCTCAGATTAGAAAAATGGTTGTTTGATTAGAATCGCATCCCTTTTTTTCTAATGCGAAATCTCTGAAGTTTTGGATATTGTTTTTTAACTCGAATCTACACATCTCATGACCTTGTTTCTCAACTACAAGACAAAGGAGAAAACCCTAAATTCAACAACATCTAGAAGCCAAGTAATACTTGGGCCCCTCATCGAATCCACGTTTCCTACGAAAGACACGTCTGAAACAAGCACGCTTGTTTCCCTGGTACTTCGCCTTGATTCCTCGTTAAAAAAATGTAAAACCACTAGCGGTTTTGTACCCGACAGTTAGCTTTGGAAAAGCAATAGTACCAGAAAAAGGAATAAAATAAAGAGAGAAAAGATAAAGTGGTTTCTGTTAGATCACGTAACCGTTTTCTTATTTTTAAACAAATATTTATGCTAAATTACCAATTTACCATCCATCAGTAAGAAAAATGGTCAAATTGCAAGTTTTGATATTGGAGCTCGGATAAAAATAATTCTCTTTGACCTGAAACAGATCACATATAAATAGAATCCACGGAGGTAAAATATAAACAAAGAGCAGCAGACATGAGGGATTTTATTTGGGCGATCTAAGATTAAAGTTACAGTTATAAGGGTGTTTTCGGAATGGTGCATAGCGTGATTTGAGGGATTGCTTTTTGGTTGTTGGAGAAGAAAGAGAAACGTGGGTAGTACCGTACAACGGCAAGGACGAGGAGACAGACGAAAATATTTCCGTAATTTTCTAAAGCTGTTGAGAAGATTTCTTGTGAAACGTTTCTTTCACATACCCTTTCCGTCATTTCCGTTTTTCATGTTACTTTCCATATTTAGCCAAATGACAATACTACCCCTGTTCCCGGTGAAACCTGGTTATCAACTTAAGCATCGAATCTCTTTTCAAAAGAGTGTCATGGTCTTATATCACGTTTAGCAGAGGTAAACCAATTTTTCATCACCGCTAATAGAATATCAAATTTAGAAGAAAAGATACAAAATTCCTTGGTTATGTACTTAATCCGATCCAAGAGGTTTTTTTTTTTTTCTTTCTTGTTGGATTTTGATGCAGTCCCTAATAGATTGGTTCACCTGTCAGCCGAGATCGCAAGTTTTTAGCTCCACAGTTTGGGTTATTGTATCAAGGGAATAATTTCCCGGATTGCCTATCATCTGCATGCTAGAGATTTTCAAGATAAATAGAACAACACCTAATCTCCGAGGAATACCCATTCAGTAGGGTTGTTAACGGGTACCAATTACCTAGAACTGGACCTGGTAGATTCGGGTTCGGTTCTGGATCCTAAAATTAGACCCATTGACAACTTAAGATCCAATTGTGGATCCGAATTTTTACGGGTCCTATCGTGTAATACCTGTCGGGTACCCGGTTATTCATCTTTTTAGCAAAATTATAAGAATTTTGCTATCTTTATCGATAATTTTTTGTCTTTTATTTATTTTTATTTTACATTTAATTTTTATTTAGTACATTAATAAAGAAATGGTAATAAATTTTTGTAAAAATAATTTAAATTCAGCCAACGAAAGAGAGAAATTACCTAATGGATACCCTGATCCGACGAGTACTCGAAACTCTACACGGGTCCGATTTTGGATCCACAAATATTGGAACCGGACCCAAAGCCGTTAAGAATCATAACCGATTTTTAAAAGTGGCAGACCCGGACCCATTGACACCCCTACCCATTTGATTATTTCCGATGATGATCAACTGCAATTAGGCTTTGTATGGTCATTTTCGCTGACCTAGTCCTGAACATGTCTTATTCCTATGGCGCCTAATAACTAATATTTCAACAAAAACAAAAATAACATTCAAATGGAGAATATTATATGTACAGCATAAAAGTGATATTTCATCAATTGAAGGGGCATGCAAACATTTTAAAGCCAAATGCCAACGAAAGAAATGAAATAAGGGGACAAAAACACTTATGAGATTTAAAAAGAGTACGTTAAATAAAACAAATTAAAGCAAAAAATAATCGAGTACTTTGGAGGTCATAAAGGGAGCCATACAGTTGTAAAAGGGGGACTTTGATTAGCACTAAGTATGATTATAATTATAAAGCGGTAGACAAAAGTGAAAGGGAAGGACAACTACGGCAAACCATCAAATTTGGAGACAGACAGAAGAATGAGATTAAGATATCCAAATTAACAGCTACTAGTGCACTAGGCTAATGGTGAATCTTAGTAGTAATCAACATTTTCTTTACAAAAAGAAGTGCACCAATCAACCATATAATGTAAAGAATCAATTTGGTGTTTCAATTAATCGTATGACCCAAGTGGTACTAATAAGGTGTTCGGATATTTCGATAAGTTGATTTTCGACTTTTACAAATAAAAAAACAGACGGTTAGTTTGGCGATAAATTTTCAAATAACTTCTAGAAGTAAAGAGAAAATTTTCTGTAAACAAATTTTATTCACTCTGATTTTTAGGATTGGCGTTTGTTTCTGGATAAACGTAAGCACTTATACTTTTAGTATCCAGACATGCTCTAAAAGTCGAGAAGATAACAATTTTTGATAAGAAATACACTTATGCCATGTTTGGATGTTATCATAGGAAATTTTATTTTGCTTCACAAAAAGTTAACTTTTCGATTTTTAAGAATTGTTTTAAACTTTTCCAAACTGATTTTTCTGCTTCACAAAAAAGTTAACTTTTCGACTTCTAAGAATCGTTTTAAACTTTTCCAAACCGATTTTTTTACTTCAATCCAAACACCCTATTAAGATGGTGTGGTCAAGTGTATGCATCAAAATCAAGTCTTAAAAAGCTCTATTATTTTGCCTTTTTAAATGACATCAAGAGTATTGTGTCAAAATCAAGTATGCATCTTAGAACACGTAAAATGGTTTGAGTTTTGGGTGCCGCCAAGGGAAATAGCACTAGTTGGGCGGTCGTGACATGATATGGAAAGCAGCTGGGCGGCACACTCTCTAGTCATTCTTCACTATAAACTGCCTAAACAAATGGATTATGGACAAAAACTGGAAACTAATTTTAATCCAGTTTGGGGCTATTTGATGGAAAGCAACATATCATGCTCCTTAATCTTTCCTAAGAGCTGCATAATGTCATAACATCAAAGCTTAGACAATCCCATTCTACTTGCTAATTTTATCTCATGAACTAGGCTTGATATTTCCAAATGTTGTGATGATGGACAGCAAAATATTTTGTGTAAGCAGAAAACCCTAGGGCACCAGGATCGAATCTTCTGTTGGGACCTGTGTTGTGGGCCCCACAAATAGAATCTTATCGATATATTCATTGTTTTTTCATAGATATGGGAGATGAGGAGAGCAGTTGATGAATTTAATTATAATACAAAATTAATTTTTGAAAATAAAAATAAACAAATACTAGGTCTCTCACCCAGATTGACACTTGGAGAACACCCCTTTTACTTTGTACCAGTGACATTTGGAAATACAAGCCTGATCTTCATGAATCATCATGGACATTTGGAATTGAACTGAAGCTGCATCTCAAAAGGACCTCAAAACAAATCAAATCAAACAACAACATAATTACTTACAAATTAAAATCACAGAAATGAAATTTCTTTTCATTAATTTTGTTCTCCATTAATTAGCATTAGAAATTTTGCACTAATTTTGCATTTCCCACAATCTCTAACCCAACCCCATATTAATGTCCTAAAAGAAAAAGAACCCTAGAAAACACAAAAACATCTCATTGAAATCCCATCACCATTAATAGACAGGAAATCATGGATGAAAAAAAAAAAAAAAAAAAACCCCATTGATTAGGCCATTACATCTTTTTTCTTGCAATTTCATCAGTCTTTACACAAACCCTACTAAAATTTCTCCTCCATTTTTTCTTCATCATCATCAAACTCACAGCTTAAAATCAAGCCCTAGTTTTAGGCAACAGAGGAGTGAATCCAAAATCTTTAGCACCTTCTCTACAATAATTTGGATCCACAGTATCAGAAATCAAATTCAAAAACTCATCCAACTCTAATCTCCTAAACCTATTCTCATCTTTATCAAGCAATTTCAGCACCCTCTTGAAGAAAACCACTTCACATGGTAATACCAGACCGCCGTTGGACTGAAACCCGTATTCTTCTTCAGATTGCTTCAATAACGAAACAAATATTGGTAAATTCAAATACCTTGTTGGTATTACGAATCTTCTTCTTTCTGGACCGATATAAACTGCTAAATTCCCAGATGATGGAATTCTCTTTAAACTTATTCTTCTGTTTCTTGAATTCGAGTCGGATTCTGATGAAGATGAAGAGGAATCTGATGAATCAGATCTGTTGCTGTGGTGGTGTGTTTTGCCTAAACTCATTGATTTCCATCTCTTCATTACTTGTTTTAGTTGAACTATTTTTCGGATCTTGTTATTCGCCATTGTTGAGTACTAGAGCTAGTACTGGTTTTTGCAGAGGAAATTTTTTTTTATGTAGAGAAGAGAGTTTTTCAGAGAGAATAGAGGGATATTTATAATAATATTATTTAGTATTAACTATTAATTGAGAAATTGAGAATAATTGTTTTTTAATTTTGGATTATTATTTAATCGAGAAAATCAGAGTTTTACTAGGAAAAGAAAATGTAGATTTCGTAAGTACATAAATACCCCTTTTTTCTTTTGAACCCTGAAACTTTTCTGTTGGAGCGGACGTCGAATGACCAAATGACCCTTGAGTGTAGATTTTTCAATAAATGTGAAATTCCTCGTAAGATCTTCTATTTTTGTCTTTTGTGGGTTAATTTTTGAAAGAGTTTTTGGAGATCCATGAGCTGTGAATCATGAACTAGTAATTGAAACCGTGTACTAACTACTAAGCTGGTCTAGGAAGATGTGGTTTTTGACTAACTGAAATTCGTCAGTATCTTAATTTCTGATATATTATTTCAGAACAGACAATAAAGAAAGTTATATTTTTCTGGTAAATTGATCATAATCGGCTAGTGTATTATAGTGTTTGAGACCTTTTATCAATCTCAGCATGTTTGGAAGAATTTGAAATTCGACAGCATTTTAATTACTTAGAAAAATCAAATGAAGGAAAGGAGATGAATGTTGGCCCAAATGAGTATGATTTGATGATGGCAAACCATAATCGGGTGGTGTATTTATTCTGTTTGGGAAGTAGCATTTTCAGTTGTTCTTCTTCCATATTAATAGAAAAAAATAAATGAATATATTTTTAAACGGGATTTGACCACAGTAAATGGTTCATTTACATGAAGATGGTAACATATGAGAACATGATAGATTCATGGAACTAAGTAGCAAAATCGGCATCTAAATCAGAGCATTAACTGGATCATAATATGCCTATATCCGGTAATTTAAGAAGAGGGATTAAACCTAGATTTCCATTAAAGATCAGTGTTTTGACTCAATTATCCATAATTTTATTTTTTTGAGAACAAATGGAATGGGCTTTGTGTAACCAAACTCACTCATTTATTTGATTGATTTTCTTTTGGTTTAAAATATTTGGGTGTAATCATGGTTTTAATAAATTACTAGTCACTTTCCATCGAGGATTAATAATAGAATCAAATTTCAATGGTTATTCCCGTTTTACGCTTTCGTTTCCTTTAAAGTCACAAGTGAAAGAATCAAAAGAGTGTATCACCCAAAGGTGAAAATGATGTTAAATAGTTTAAATTAGAGACAAATTTTACCTCAAAGATATGAAAGGGACTACTTAATCTTAGATTCAAGGGACTTTTAGGATAAGACAAATTTAGTAAAAGAAAAACGAATAAAGATCAAAACAACACAATTTTCCTTTATAGATTTTAGTTACATTGTTAATGATTTTAGGACCGTGAAATCAACTCACTGAAATAAATTAAAAGCAGAAAAATTATCTCTTCTGTGCAATGTAAGGAGATTCCACACCTTATTAATTTTTTTTGTATTTTGTGGGATTAAACCTGATAGCTTAGTTTAGCCATTCGCTAAACCCTTGGCATTATTCCCATGACCACCTTCTTTTCGATTTAATCGGTTTTGTCATTCCTGTATCAAGTTGTTTCTCCGAATCCTTTGTCTTTTCTTTTTATCAAACTTTTCAATCTTATACCACTATAAGTACATTGTTCTTGGCGTACTTGAAATTTATGTATGGTAATATTGGTTTGCTATGAAGATGCTTCTCTTATTTCAAATAAGAATGAATATAAAATATGTATATATAAATATAAATTCAGAGACACATACCTCTACTTAAAAAGATAATAGTATTCAAATTCAAGGATAAGTATAGCATATAACAAAACAAAACTAGACTTATTCAAGGATGATGTCCAAATAACATATGGAGCGATGACTGGTTGAATTGTCTAACACTGCTAATAGGGGGTACCTGATTGTCTCTTATTCTGTAAAGCAAATCTCTCTCAAACAAATGTGCTTCTGCAAGTGGTTGAAGACTTTAGTGCATGCTGTGGTCAATTGATTAATTTTCATAAATCATCAGTTTTCTTCAGTAAAAACGTGAGTCCTTTCACCTGCCAAATCATCAGTGGCATCATGCAGGTTAGGAAACTTGATATATCTGAAGAAAAATATATAGGGTTGCCTTTTTACGTGGGTAGCAACAAGAATATTCCTTTCTCTTCACTTATTCAAAATATGGAAACAAGAATGTCAAGATGGTCAGGCACTAATGTATCTAAAGTTGGCAGGTCCGTGATGATCATAAATGTGACAAATGCTCTCCATGTCCATCATATGATCAGTTGTAAACTCCCAGACAGCATCATAACCAAGATGAACTCATCCCAACAAAATATTTGGAGAAACAAGAAATCAAATAGGGAAACATTCCATCACCTAGAAAAGTGTCGACAAATCAAAAGAATGAGGCTTGGGATTTAGAGATCTTGAAGTCTTCAACAGATCTTTGCTAGCAAAATCAGCTTGGAATCTATGCTCTGATGACTCTTCAAAATGTGCCAAGTCTCTTAGAGCTAAATACTTTCCAGATGGGCAAGTGTTTAACATTCAGAAAAACAATAATTCTACCTGGTCTTGGAGGAGTATTAGTTCAGAATTACCACTTATAAAAAGATTTAGTTGTTGGTCTCTTGGGAATAGGAAGAAGATTATGATATGGAAGTACAGATGGATTGAAGGGATAGAACTACCACCAACTCCAAAAAATGGTACTAGTCATTATCTCAACTTTTCATATGTCTGCCAACTTTTTGATGCAAAAACTGGTGGATGGAATATGACTCTTATCCATTCACTATTTGAAGTTCCTATTGCAAATATAATACAAAGAACAAGAATTCATCACAATAAGGAAGACAAGCTAGTCTGAACTCTTGAGAAGAATATATCTTTTACAGTCAAGTCAGCATATAGAAAGATGATGGATGAAAGACGTGGAAATGAATCAGTTGGTCAAAGAATGCGCAATATCCTCAAAAAAATATGGGAGCTTCCTCTTCTGCCCAGAATTACTCAGTTCATCTGGAAATGCGTTAAAGACATTCTTCCTACAAGAGATAAACTGTATCATGTTATTCAGAATGAAGAAGCATGTTTTCCTTTTCGTAATCAAGTTGTTGAAAATTCTACTCATTGCGTTTTAAATTGTCAATCCTCAGGATTAGTTTGGTTTGCTACTTTGGTGCTACGCACAGACAATTCAAGTGCCTTGAAAGATTGGTTTTGCTCATGGTTTGACAAGCTGATATTGAATCAAGTTCAGGAAACTGAACTTTGCAGGGTTGGTATTGTGTCTTGGTGTATTTGGACTCTCGGGTGTGATAAAGTATTCAAGAATTCCACCGCTTCTCCAGATGACATTATTCCCAGATGCAAGAAAGAAATCTCAAGCTTTGAAGCCACTCCTGCAAAAATTACTAAAACTACTTTACCACAGCCTATAATTAATCTTCATTGATCTCCTCCTGCTAGAGGAGTTTTTTAAATTAACGTAGATAGTTCTTATCTTAAATTAAATAATGAAGGTGGACCGGGACTAATCTTACGCGATTTTGCAGGTGAATGCCAAGAAGCAAAGTGCATCCATCTAGCTTATGTGGGGAGTCCAGAGCAAGCTGAATGTCAAGGTCTTTGGGAGGAAACTCAGTGGGCACAAGATCTAAACTTAAGCAATGTGGAGTTTGATCTGGATTCAAAATTAGTAGTAGACGCTATCAATAATGTCTTAGTCAATACATATTGGAGAATACGTAATATGATTCTAGACTTGAAGCTTTTATTTTCTCACTTTAGCTCTTGGCATTGTATCTATGTGTCAAAAGAGAAGAACAGGATAGCGTATATTTTGTCTAAATCGGCAAGAGTAGATAGATTGAGTAGTGCTTGGTCAACAAATCCTCCTAATTGCATCGTTGATCAGTTAAGAAAGGATATATCCACTGTAAACACTATTTCCCAATCCATATATTCTTCTGTTTTTTTTTTTTAAAAGGTACCTAATTGTTTGGGGGTGTACCAAAATACATGCAGGACAAAATTATATTGGTAAGGGATTGGTACACCCCAAGCAATTTGGTACTCCTATTAGTAACCTTGGAATTGTCGAAGCACAAAGTCTTCACATCCTAAGTGTTCGACGACCATGACCAATAACTATACCAAATCATGCATGTAGCTCATGTAAATTTCTTGTTTGGTTAATTAACAATTTCTTTTCTTATGAGCTTGGTTGGAGGAGCCTTACAGGCAGGGGCAGAGCCAACGGTTGACTAATCCTGGCTCTAGCGCCCTCTAAATTTTCGAAAACTGCATAAAAACCTTTTGTTTTAACTTATATTTTACATTTAGTCCACCATATATGGTATTTTAGTCCATTAAAAGTCCCTATATTTTTACAAATTTATTTTAGTCCACTGGAAGTTTTTTTCTGGCTCCGCCACTGCTTACATGCAGTGAAGTTGGTTGAGATGGTTAGAGCTTTACAGACTAAGATATTAAATTTGTAAGGAACATAAAGTTTTAGTAAAGTTTAAAATCTGGTTCTTTTTGTCATTGTTGTAAATCCTGAATAGTACTAGAACTAGTGCTATTTGTTCTGTTGTTGTCCTGAACTTTAAGGATTGTCGAGTACAAATTGAGTAATTTTAGTCCCTACCATGTGAATGTTCATCATGGTATGGTCTGTCTGTACCATTAACCACAGTTGGTTGCATGATACTTTACATGAAGATTATTCAAGGGAGATCAACCGTGTAATTAGCTTCTTTAATTTCCCTTCGAGATTTTAACATGGAACGAAGAATGTTTTAGCAGAAAGAAAAAAAAAAGTATAGGACCGTAAGCCGGGCGAGCTAGGAATCCAACTATTTGCATGAAAAGTAAAAAATTTAAAATATCTATAGCACATTTAGATACAATTTTGCTGAAGAAACAGAAGTCCAGATATTTTGCTTCTAGCCTGTTTGGATGCAGAAGTCAGAAATCTCGATTTTTTGCTTCACAAAAAATCGATTTTTCTGCTTCTGGAAGTCATTCTGAAATTCTATACACAAAGTTACTTCTTACTTTTTTTGTAACCAAAATACTTGATCAAAACACTATTGTTACTCCAAAGTACCTTCCAAGTCAATTAAAAGGGATGGGGAATCCATCTTTATCAGCCACCAAAACACTAAAGAGAGGAGTAAGTAGTCTGAGACAGCAGTGATGAGGATGAAAATGACTTTCAATCTATTAATTGTACGTGAAAATGACTAAATTAAGAAAATCGCATGCAATATTTGTCATCATTGCATGAAAAATGACAAATATTTTAAAGTTCTCCTACGCGTGGGAAACTTCACTATCTCAATGAAAAATGTAATCAAAGTAATAAATCTTCTGCTTGTGATTTTTATTGATTCTTACTTCAAATCTCAATAATTACAACTACACTTTACAGATACTTTAAAGTTCATAAGAATAATTCAACAACTTCATGAATTCATAAAAGGTACAACAACACTATTACAACAACACTAATTGGGCCTTACAAAGCGGGGAAAAGTACTTCCCTTAACAGTATAACATCATTAGCCAAAAGAAAACACAAAAAGTCTGGTGAGGAATCAACCCCATGCACAAGAAATACATAGATGAGATGCGGAAGATTGCAGTTAATTGAAATGGATAATTGATTATACAAAATTAGTTGAGCTAGTCATTTTCAAATTTTATCCCATTATAACTGACTTTATATCATTTAATAGTCATGTTTATATGCGTTATATATGTGTTTTAAAATGCTTTTCAATGATATAAAATCTACGAATATCGGTATGTGGTTAAGGGTGCACACAGTTCGGTTCTTGCCGAGGCCGAGTACCTGTACCTCCCTAGTCCCGGGTCTCTTTCCTCGGTTCCGGTACCATTCGGGACAAGTGCGGTACCAGGGACGCTTCCGGTACCAGTTGGTACTTTCTGTCAGAATTCCAGACAGATTTTCCTATCAGTTTTATTAGCTTCTATTAACTGTAAACTGTTGCAACTGTAACAATAAAATACTCAAAGAGGATGTTAGAAATAAATTTCTAAAACGCTTAAATAAACACTCAATGGAATCAGCAAACAGAGGACAGAGTCACGTGTTCAACACGCTGTCCTTAACACGATAGTTGACCGGTACGCCTCAAGAATGAGTGATGCCTATACCCCGTGGTCAAGTCGTATCCAGGATAAAACTGCCCGTTACAAATATTGTTAGCACTACAATACTTGCCCACTTATACGAACTCAAAAGCAATGGCACAAAGAATAAAAACCACACAGAGGATAGTAGCTCTTTTTGACACAATTTGCAAATGAGAAATTCATTTTCTTTTATAGGAAAAAAGGAGAGTTAATTCAGTGCATTAATTAAGGAAAAATTAAGTCACAAATTATAATAGAAATTAATTAATAACGTTTAGGAAATATTCTGTCATAATGTTGACATAAGTTATAAAACTCATTTTGGTAAGTAAATAATTTTCTCCCAAGTCATAAGCCCCAAGTTAAGCAAATCAATTAATACACAATCAAAAATTCATTTTAAATTCTTTAAGATAATTCAAAATAATTTTGACCAAAAGAAATAAACCTTGGTTGACATATGTCCACGGCACAGACACAAGCCCGAGCCCTAAGCCCAAAGTGTTAGCGAGAACAAATATTGTCTTCCCGCTTGTACCCGCCCATCCATATTGGTAATTAAGATACTCAGCATATATGGAGGACGTTTACCTATAGTATATCCAATGTGGAACTAAAAGTTCTCTTTCATTCACTCATAAGAAAATGAGCAAGCATCCTTGGTGACTCATAGGTCATAATATCAAATCCAAACCAAGACTATTAAACCAACAAATAAACTCATTTTCTCCAACAATCCTCCACATGAATGAAATACCGATAAAAATCAGAAAACAGAAAGCAAGAAATACCACTTAGGCAAGAGGTGTCCATGAGGTCTTGAACCTTTGCTTAGTGAGAAATTTCCGGAACTACTTGATGGACAGTGAACGCGATGTCTTGAACTTCCATCGTTTGGTGCAATCCGCGATAATAACCACGCGTGATATCTCTCTAGGTGTTGTCAAGTTCGTGTCGTTGTGTCCTTTTTGGCCTTGGAAAAATTCTGTTTTTTCAGAATGCTCTAGAGAATCGGCTCTATTCTTATAGGAAGCGACCCACTTCCACATTCAGATAGGTGAGTTCCATCAAGAGTGTTACTGCTACACCCCAATTCAATATTAAATTGAAACTATATAACTCATTAAGACTTAATTGAAAGTCATCCTTCACATGCAGTCACACTATCATGTCTACACCATAGGAAAGGGACAGAGAATGAAAATCTCTGATAGTGTTTACCTTGACCCACCACAAATTAGTTGTCTCATTCAAAACCTTGATATTGGGATCTCCAGTTAGCAAGGTTGAGTATCCTTCATGGCAAGTTTATTTAATGAGCTTAAACCCCATCCCCTTTGATGCATAATTAACTATCTCTCTGGACAAACTTTTCGTCAAAGGGTTTGCGATATTCTCCTTGGACATAATCCAATCAATGGAAATAACGCCAATTGAGATTAGTTATTCTTAGATTTAGCTATTACAGCTTGACTAACACAAAGTATATATATAGCTGGCACATGCCTATGCCAGAGAGGAATGTCTTCTAAAAAGCATCTTAGTCACTCGGACCCCTCTCGTGCTTTATCTAACGTAATACTCTCAAATTCCATTGTGAATTTGAGCAAAACATGTCTGTTTGGAAATCTTCCAAAAACAGACCCTCAAACTAGAGCGAAAATATATCCACTCGTAGATTAGACTCCACTGAGTCAACTATCCAGTTAGCATCACAAAATCCCTCAAGGACGGCAAGATACCTTTCATAAACCAAACAAAAGGTAACAGAGTAATTTCGGTACCATATTACTCTACTAAGTTTATCCCAATGATCTTGCTCTGGATTACAGGTTATATCTGCCTAACTTACTCACAATATAGGCAATGCCTGGACTCTTACAGTTCATTAAATTCATCATACATCCTATAACTCTTGAGTATTCCAGTTAAGATACTCCATTACCCTTATTTTTCTTTAGTATACAAGAATAATCGTAAGGAGTACAAGCACGAATTCAATATAATGAGAACTACTAAGACCATAAAGATTAGATTATCTTCTAATACTCATCCCTATTATCACATCATCAGGGCCTAAATCTTTCAAGTCAACATTCTCATTCATCGCATGGTTTTAGTGGAATTAAGCACATCTATGTTTGTATCAAGTATAAGCATATCATCAACATACAAGATACAATCACACAGGCATCCTTAACAAGTTATAAATATACTTGTCAGATTCATTAACAGAAACCAGTACTCATTATCACATGATCAAATTTTCATGTCACTGTTTACGTGCTTATTTGAAAACTATACAAAGATTTGTTCAACTTACAAAATTTTTTTTCACAACCTTTCACTACAAAGTCCTCAGGTTGGTCTATGTAAATTTCTTTATCTAATTCACGGTTTTAGAAAATGCCGTCTTAACATCCAACTGATGTATCTCAAAGTTGTTTATGGCAGCAATAGCGATTAACATCTCAACAGAGGTAATTCTCGTCACAGGTGAATAACAATCAAGGAAATCTACACCATTTTTTAGTTTATAGCCTTTAGCTACCAACCTAGCCTTATATTTTTCCACACTTACATATACCTTATGTTTCCTCTTAAAGACTCATTTACATCCTCGTGTTAAGATTGTTGCAACTATAATAATAAAATACTCAAAGAATATGTTAGAAATAAATTTCTGAAACGCTTAAATAAACACTCAATGGAATCAGCAAACACAGGACAGAGTTACGTGTTTAACACGCTGTCCTTAACACGATAGTTTACCGGTACGCCTCAAGAATGAGTGATGCCTATACCCTGTGGTCAAGTCGTATCCAGGATAAAACTGCCCGTTGCAAATATTTTTAGCACTACAATACTTTCCCACTCATACGAACTCAACAACAATGGCACAAAGAATAATAACCACACAGAGGGAGAAAGACGAAAAGAAGAGGATAGTAGCTCTTCTGGACACAATTTGCAAATGAGAAATTCATTTTCTTTTATAGGAAAAAATGAGAGTTAATTCAGTGAATTAATTAAGGAAAAATTAAGTCACAAATTATGATAGGAATTAATTAATAACGTTTAGGAAATATTCTGTCATAATGTTGACATAAGTTATAAAACTCATTTTGGTAAGTAAATAATTTTCTCCCAAGTCATAAGCCCCAAGTTAAGCAAATCAATTAATACACAATCAAAAATTCATTTTAAATTCTTTAAGATAATTCAAAATAATTTTGACCAAAAGAAATAAACCTTGGTTGACATATGTCCACGACGCAGACACAAGCCCGAGCCCTAATCCCAAAGTCTTAGCGAGAACAAATATTGTCTTCTCGCTCGTACCTGCCCATCCATATTGGTAACTAAGATACTCATCATATATGGAGGACATTTATCTCTAGTATATCCAATGTGGTTCTCTTTCATTCACTCATAAGAAAATTAGCAAGCATCCTTGGTGACTCATAGGTCACAAGATGAAATCCAAACCAAGACAATTAAACCGATAAATAAACTCATTTTCTCCAACATAAACAATCTGAATTCCTGAAATGCCTCACAATCATCAGTTCATACTCATCCTATCATCTCATTACCACCAATTCAGAGTCACACGACAGCTTCAGTTCCTCTTGTCATGTACTGCTACAGCCATCAACTGTAACGCACTCTCTAGACCACTGTCATTAAACCACCTTAAACTGCAGTTCCAGCTCAACCCATCACTGCAACTCTCTAGGCATTCAACAATCCCTACTCTTCTTCATTTCTCGCTGGCAACAACAACTACCATAACTTCTTTATCTTCAATCACAGCAAGCCCATAACTTCTACAGTGACAGAAACATCAACCTAGTTCTTTCTACTTCATTTACAAACCACCAGATCCACAAATACTCATAGCTAACCAATTACCAACTCAATTGAATCTTTCCGTCTCCTTCATTACTGTCAATATCATCACCATCTGTATTCATCCATTCCATTTTATCAGAGAAAGAGGAGCCGCAAAGAAGGAGGAAAAAGAAAATGAGAAACCCATATATTCTTCTGACCTAATTTCTATATATACTACCATCAGATTAAATCCATAAATCTAATGGTCAGTATTATTCGGTACAAACGGGATGGGACGGGACGAGACATGAATAGAGTCGTGTACCTGTACTCCCTAGAGGCCGGTTCTCAGTTTTTGGACCGGTACCTGTACCCCCTTCCTCAGTTCGGTACAAAACCAGGTATGGTTCCACCGGTTCCGGCACGGTCCGGTTTTTCGGCTCCGTTCCTGTGCACCCTTATCCGTGGTATAATTTGAGAAATATTTTTTTTTTAAATTGTACTACTAGCTCAACTAATTTGGGACGGAGGTGAGTATTTTGTTTTTTCTTCCCTTTAACTAAAAGGATAAACATAAAGTTGGGGATTTTTTTAGTAACTTATAATTTATACCCAGTTACTTGGAAAATATAAGAATATGAGCTGCACCTAATTGAAACTCTAGAATTAGAGAATTCCAATTCTACCTAGAGAAAAAATAAGAAAAAATTCATTCTCCAACAAATGTTCTAAAATCAAGCTTAAGGCTTAGAGTCCCAACTCCTAAGTTAACATAAATTTTATACTAATACCTGGGACGTATTCTGTATTTTAGGAAATGTCTTCAAAAAGGACGCAAGTGGTACACATTTTCAGTATTAATATCAAAAATCCATAATATCACACATATTTATGAACATCTCTTTTTCAAGAAGTATCAGCTTCAACATTCTCCTCCTTGTCAAGAGCGCTTGGGGGGCGATTTTCGGGAGACGTTGACCCAAGTCAAGATTTTTTTTTCTTCACTCTTTTCTGGTGATTTCTTCATGAGGTCTTTTCAGTTTTTCTTGATTTGGGTCTTATGTATGGTTTTACTAAGATTTCTGGTTAGTTTTGCTGTTTTTTCTCGAATTCTTTTGGATTTTTTTTTTTATGTTTCTACAATTAGGGTTTGGTTTTGAATTGGGGGTTAGGGTTAGGGATTCTAAATATGGTGAGGTGAGTTGTTCAGAAAATTCTCTTAAGTGGTCTGATCTGTTGAGTTCGAAGAAGGATGAAGTTGTTCACGAGCCTTTATCTTTTAAAACCCCTTCAATGGTGGAGAGAGTAAAGATAATGGTCTTCTCTGATGAGAAAGTAGAAGAGGTTATCCATAGATGTGAAAATATGGTGGTTAGTTGTTTTGTTGGAAAAAGGTTGTGTTTTTATTGGTGAAGAATACAGTTAAAATAATTTGGCGTTTGAAAGAAGAGTTTACTTTGACTCTTCATGGATATTGAATTTTTGTGTTCGAATTTGAATCTGAAGAAGATAGAACTAAATCTTTGGAGCAGGGGACTTTCTTCATCGCTGATCAATTATTTTTTGTTATATCTCGGAGTTTTTTGATTGAGCAAGAGTTAGCAGAGCTCAACACTGTCCCTGCATGTTTAGTTGAAATTGAGAGAAGTTTTCCTTCATCTATGGAATGTTAGGGGGTCGGGAAAGTTAGCTAGTTTTGTTCGAGTTCCTCTAATGTTGGATAAACAAACTGCCTCTAGGTCAAGAATGTCTTATGCTAGAGTATGAGTGGAAATTGCAGTTGATTCTGATTTTCCTATCCATATCGTATACCATGCCATGCCATGTCGTCCTTCCATATGCGGCTACCAAAACGAAGGCGTGCGATGATCAACGGCCACCCTTCCATCTTAGATGGAAATCTTAGGTGTCCAAGGTCGCCAAACAACGCATGGTAACCTTTGGCCCAAACCCTAATTTTGGCCACGCCAAACCGCGCCAAGGCATGCCATGCCACATGTGCCAATGGCATGCCAACCACCTTGCCGCACCATACCATGCCGGCCTTCCCTATGCGGCTACCAAAACGAAGGTGTGCGATGATCAATGGCCACCCTTCCATCTTAGATGCAAATCTTAGACGTCCAAGGTCGCCAAAAAACGCATGGTAACCTTTGGCCCAACGCCAAAACCCTAGTTTGGCCGCGCCTAAACCACACCAAGGCATGCCGACCATGCCACATGTGCCAATGGCATGACGCTCCATCCACCTTGCCGCGCCTAAGCCATGCCATGCCGGCCTTCCCTTCACGGCTTCCAAAACGAAGGCGTGCAACAATCAACGATCACCCTTCCATCTTAGATGTCTCAGCCGTCCAAGGTCACCAACCAACGCATGGTAACCTTTGGCCCAACGCCAAAACCCTAGTTTTGTTCACGCCCAAACCGCGCCAAGGCATATCGGCCATGCCACATGTGCCAATGGCATGCCAGCCACCTTGCCGCACCATACCATGCCGGCCTTCCCTATGTGGTGTGATGATAAGATGCACACAATATGCTTGCAAGTATACAAGGTCAAGATTTGTAATAAGATGGTGAGTAGGGGTTTGTCCACAGGGAGAGGAGCATATAAGAAGTTTTCCTAGGCTAACAAGAGTGGCAATGCACTATGGCAGTGAGCTAAAGGCAACCAAGGTTTCAGGAATACAAACAAGAACACAAGGTAAAGCAATAGAGAAACAGGCTAAGAACCACAGCAGGGAAAGATAAGCAAAGAACCAAATATGCAGGGTAAAGCAATAAAGAAGCAGTTAAGAAAAGCAACAAACAACCAAGGCTTGGCAGCCAAGGGCAAGAGGCAGGATTGTGCACTAACTTCAGTGCACAGTAACTACAAGATGCAGGAAAATAAAAGGCAAGAAAATATAGCTGAAATGCAAACACACAGGACTTGAAAATAAAAGTGACTGAAATTAAGATTGACTGAAAGAGAAGTGGTGGGTAAGCCAAGGCATATGATCCACCTTGTATCCTAATCAAGTGACATGGTCTAGGTTATGTTCATTCCTAAGCATACAACTAGAAATGAAAGAACACCAACTTGCTCACTAGTCTACCCCTAGCATTGGCTGTCTTTTGACAGTACAGCCAATCACAGGCTCTATGAACATTGACATCTCTCATTTGCACAATCTAAACACAGCAACAGGAAGTAACTATCCTAGCTCAATTACACTTGACAGTGCACAAGGCTTCACTGAGCCTTGGCCTGAAACTGATTAGCTCATGCTAACCATGTTTTGGCAACACACATACATCATATGAGATAATTTAAACACAAATTGCAACATATCAGATAACTACAACAGAAGCAATTCTCAACTGTTAACTGAAAAACACTGAAATTTGAAGTTCATAACAATTTGTAGCAATTTCTCTACTGGCTAGTCCAGAGAGGTCAATAGTCTCTTTCTAATACTTCCCCCAACACCCATTTATACCCCATACACATAATTTTGGTTTTCCCCAATTTTTCCCAAAGTCAGTAAAATTAGGTTTTGGTGAAAAATTAATTTACCTACTGTTGATGAAATTCTCGCTCCATCTCGTCGACCCATCCTTCTATTTCTCTTCCTGAGTCATCTCCCGCTCCAATTGCTGCTCTAACATCAACTTATATCTTCAATTTCTCACCTAGGGTTTCAGTCGGCAGAGATGAGAAATTGAGGAGATTAGTTGATGTAAAACGTGATAGTGATGATGGGTATAGGTAGAGTGATTTGGGGAGAAAATAGTGGAGTGATTTGGGGTGAGGTGGTGGTGATGGAGACGGACATGGTGGTGGTACGGGGCATGGCGGTTCTGCAGAGGGGGTGATGGAGGAGATGGTTCGAAGGAGAAAGGGAAGGGTGTGTTTGTTTGAGGTGTAGGTGCTCGGTCGCTAGGGTGTGAGGCGAGTGTATCGAGTTTGATGATCTGCGACGCTGAGCCGTGGGATAGGGAGATGAAAGATCAATCGGACGGTGAGATGAAGTGAAGCTTGTAGCGACCGCTGGATTATATAATACAACAAAATCAACGACGCCAGATGGAGTTAGGTGTTGTAGTGTAAGGCGGAGATATCAAACGTTGATGAACAGCAAGGGAGCGACCGTTGGATTCAACAACCATCTAATCTGAAGGCTTGGAATTTCAGCGCTGTGGTGCTTGGCAGAGACTTCAGATTTTGATGCTCTATGAAGGAGCGACCATCGGATGCTTCTGGGAACTGATCTGACGGCTGAGAACGGAGGCGCTTTTGTGTGTAGAAAATGAGGTTGTGCGCACCATTCTTCGCGGCTTCCTTGCGTAATTTCTCCCAGCTTTTCACTACTTTTCTGCTCTTTTCGCTCCGCGACTCATCCGAACTTTATTTATTACCTAAAAATGCAAAATTAATTAATAAAAATATTTATTCTTGAAAACAATGAAAATACAGAATATGGGATAAAATGTAGAATTAATGCATAAAGATGAGTTAAATGCCAACAAAAAGGGATAAATATATACAATATTTGGCACTCATCAAATACCCCCAAACCTGAATTTTACTTGTCCTCAAGTAAAACAAAACTAAGGAAATCCTAACTATACCACTGTCGCTGGTCTCTCGAATGCATTTAGCGTATGCACTAAGCCTTTTAAACCACTAAGTGTCCCTAGTGGACGAGTTGAAGTCTCGTGAAGGTTTGCTTAGAACGTACCTACAAAGTTCTAGGTCAAAATATAAGCTCAGATTCCATCAAACGTGACATGTGCAAAACAGTTAAGCTCACAGCAAAATGGAGATGTCAATCTAGCTATCGAAGGCACAATCCTAGCACTGATAACAAAAAGACATGTGATAAGAGTGTAAAGTGTATCTACACATGTGTAAAGAAAGATCTGAAGTCATGACTACTAATCACCAAGAGATAGTTTCTCAGGCTAAGAACTGAGGTCGAAATCTAGCTAGCTGTCCGGACTTTACGAGAATTGTGAATGAGTTGGAGGTATTTCACAATTCTCGCGTTGTACATCAATGGCATACACCCTCCTTGCTTACAACAAAAAACACAAAAGATGACTATTTACATGACTCTTATTTACATTGACATTCTCTTTTTATTTTGGAACAAGAGATGATGGAATTGATAAATACTTGATTTTTTGTTTTTTTTTTTTTTTTTTTTTTTTTTTTTTCTGATATATACATCGTTTTTTTTTTTTTTTTTTTTTTTTTTTTTTTTTTTTTTTTGAGGAAAACTTTTGATACATAACAAAAGGAAACAAAAGATTACATGACACTTTGCAAGAGGTAGCCCTTTTTGATGCACCCAGTTAAATTCGATGGTTGTCTTTCTTAATGTAACCTCCACCTTCTATCCCAACCAACCAAAGAACAAGCTAGTCAGTTTCGTTCAGTATTCTAAAGTGATTGGCAATCGTAACTTCCTATCAAACACCTTGAAGATCGAGGCCATACATGTATTGGTAGATCGTGCGCGTGCAAATTTCTTATCACTATGTGAATTGTGCTAGAATCAGGGTGCCTAAATATCTAGACTAAGACTCCTAATAAATACATATTTGCACAAGAGTCAACATTTCAAGGTAAATGAGCTCCATTTTTATGATTTTTCATTTTTAATTTTTAATTTTGATTTTTCAATTTTTTAGAATTTTTCAATTTTTTTCAAAAAGAAGAAGGAGTTCGTTTTTCAATTATAGCAAATTATCATGGCATCTACTATACCCCCAAACCTAAACTAAACATTGTCCTCAATGTTTCAAAACATGGAAAGAATTATAAAACAATATATGAAGAGGAACATGGTGAGTAGAAAAGGAGAGAGAATACCCGATTGTACGGCGACAGCTCGATTAAAACTCCGTTATTCACGGCAAAAATCCATCATATTAGCAGTCACAATGGATGAGCACAAAATATACACAAAAAAGGAAATTTAACTAACACATTATCTACAAGAAAATTTTGGTTTTAATGGGATTGACTTTTTGGAAAAAAATTTGGTTTTGTTGGGATACATTGGTTTTGATGGGAAAACGAAAAATTTTGGTTTTTAGGGAAACATTTGGAAAACTGTTTGGTTATTTAGGGAAAGAGTGGACCAGTTTAGTCCACATAGACTGGGTCCTCCAGGTCGGTTGTTTCAATGTCGGGTGGAAATGGCTCAAGGAATGGCTTTAATCTCTGCCCGTTGACTTTGAAAACGTTCTTGTTGGAGACATCCTCCAGCTCTACAGCTCCATGAGGAAAAACTGTGCGTACTAGGTACGGACCCTTCCATCTGGAACGCAGTTTTCCTGGAAAAAGATGTAATCGGGAGTCATACAGCAAGACTTTCTGACCAGGAGTGAAGGATTTGCGCAGAATACGCTTGTCATGAAACATCTTCATCTTCTGCTTGTACAGCTTGGCACTGTCATAAGCCTCATTTCTCAATTCTTCCAACTCGTTGAGTTGAAGTTTCCTTGAATTCCAGCTTCGTCCAGAGAAAAGTTCAGCTCTTTGATTGCCCAGTAGGCACGATGTTCTAATTCCACAGGTAGATGGCACGGCTTTCCATACACTAGACGATAGGGGGACATGCCAATTGGTGTCTTATAAGCTGTTCTATAGGCCCACAAAGCATCATTCAATCTCAATGACCAATCTTTCCTGGACGGGTTGACCGTCTTCTCCAGAATGTGCTTAATTTCCCTATTAGACACTTCCACTTGTCCACTAGTCTGAGGGTGGTACGGAGTAGCAACCTTGTGAGTTATGCCATACTTGCGTACTAAAGACTCAAAGTACTTGTTACGAAAATGTGAACCGCCGTCACTGATGATAGCTCTAGGGGTACCAAAACGTGAAATATGTTCTCCTTTAGAAATGAAAGTACCACCTTGTGGTCATTTGTTCTGGTTGCTATGGCTTCTACCCACTTAGAAACGTAATCAACTGCGACTAGGATGTACAACTTGCTGTCAGACATGGGAAATGGACCCATGAAGTCTATCCCACCCCACAAACAAACATCAAAAATCTCCACAATCAAAATGGGGTTCAATGGCATCATGTTTCTCCTCGAAATGCTTCCTAGCTTTTGACAGCGTTCACAAGCAACACAATAATCATGGCAATCCTTGAACAATGATGGCCAATAGAATCCACACTGCAAGATCTTTGCAGCGTTTTCTTGGCACTGAAATGGCCTCCACATGCTTGGTCATGACAGAAAGATATCACATCTTTCTGTTCAGTGTTGGGGACACATCTCCTAATGATTTGGTCTGGACAGTACTTAAACAAATATGGGTCATCCCAAAGGAAATGTTTGACTTCAGCCAGGAATTTAGAGCGGTCTTGTCTCGACCAACGTGAGGGCATCCTACCTGTAGCGAGGTAGTTAACAATATCAGCAAACCAAGGAAGGTCTGAGATAGACATCAGCTGTTCATCTGGGAATGATTCTCTAATCAGCTCACATTCAATAGACTCTAAAGTTAATCTAGACAAATGATCAGCAACCACATTCTCACAACCTTTCTTATCACGGATTTCGAGATCGAATTCCTGTAATAAGAGTATCCATCGAATAAGGCGAGCTTTAGCATCCTTCTTGGAAAGAAGATACTTCAAAGCCGCATGGTCTGTGTATATGATGATCTTAGACCCTATCAGATAAGATCTAAACTTGTCTAATGCGAAAACGACGGCAAGCAATTCCTTCTCGGTAGTTGAATAATTGAGTTGGGCATCATTAAGGGTTTTGCTAGCATAGTATATCACATATGGTAGTCTATCAACTCGCTGTCCTAAAACAGCACCAACAGCATAATCAGAGGCATCACACATAAGTTCGAACGGAAGCTTCCAATCGGGTGGTCGGACTATAGGAGCGGTGGTGAGAAGGGTTTTTAATTCCTCCCATGCCTTCACACAGCAGCATCGAAATTGAAGGCAACATCTTTGGAGAGAAGACTGCACAGAGGTCTGGAGATTTTGCTGAAATCTTTGATGAATCGCCGGTAAAAACCAGCATGACCTAGAAATGATCTGATCTCCTTCACAGAGCAAGGTTGTGGTAGATGTTGAATGAGGTCAACTTTAGCTTTATCCACTTCAATTCCTTTTCTGAGATGATGTGTCCTAGAACTATTCCTGAATTCACCATAAAATGGCATTTTTCCCAATTTAGAACAAGGTTCTTTCTTTACATCTGGATATCACGAGGGCAAGATGCTTCAAACATTCGTCAAACGAGGAACCAAAAACAGAGAAATCATCCATAAAGATCTCGAGAAAACTATCTATCATGTCAGAAAAAATGCTCATCATGCAACGCTGAAAAGTAGCAGGTGCATTACACAACCCGAAGGGCATACGTCTATAAGCAAACGTCCCAAATGGACACGTGAATGTAGTTTTTTCCTGATCTTCCGGAGCAATGTGAATTTGGTTATAACCGGAAAAGCCATCTAGAAAACAGTAGTGACTGTGTCCAGACACACGTTCTAGCATTTGGTCAATGAAAGGGAGCGGGAAGTGATCCTTCCTTGTTACTGTGTTCAACTTCCTGTAGTCGATGCATACTCGCCATCCTGTGGTTGTACGAGTAGGGACTAATTCATTCTTGTCGTTCTGAACAACAGTAATGCCTGACTTCTTAGGCACAACTTGAATGGGACTAACCCATTTGCTATCGGGAATTGGGTATATGATACCCGCATCAAGTAGTTTCAGGATCTCTCCTTTGACTACATCTCTCATGTTAGGATTAAGTCTCCTTTGCATTTCCCTCGATGGTTTGGCATTCTCTTCAAGGTTAATGTGGTGCATGCAAATGGTGGGACTAATTCCTTTGAGATCTGAGATGGTCCATCCTAAGGCCTCTTTGTGTTCCTTAAGTACTTCTAAAAGCTTACTTTCCTGTTCCGTGTCTAAACATGATGAAATAATGACAGGTAAAGTATCAGAAGAACCTAGGAATGCGTACTTCAACGTACTAGGCAATGTTTTCAATTCAAGCTTGGGTGGCTCAACAATGGATGGAATAAGCTTGGAATCAGAGAATAGGGGTTGTTCCACTTCATATTTCCTTTCAGTGACGTCCATTTGAGGTACAGATTCGAGCAGAGATAGGACGTCACTACAGTATGCATCATCATAGAAATCAGGGTTAAAGTTCTCCATACATGCTTGAAAGGGGTCGACGGATAGAATGTTAGTCAACGAATCTTGCATTAATCCTTCAATCATATTAACTTCATGCACATCATCATCATCAAGATTCACAGGTTGTTGACTAATATCGAACACATTCAATTCTACCGTCATGTTACCAAAAGACAGTTTTAACACTCCATTCCGACAGTTGATGATCGCGTTGGACGTAGCCAAGAAAGGACGTCCTAAGATGACAGGAATGTGACAGTCTGGGTTTTGTACAGGTTGAGTGTCTAAGACAATGAAGTCTACGGGAAAATAGAATTTGTCAACCTTGATCAAAACATCTTCGACCACTCCACGAGGAATCTTGACAGATCGGTCTGCCAGTTGTAGAGTGATAGATGTTGGTTTCAACTCCCCAAGACCTAACTGCTCATAAACAGAATATGGCAGTAGGTTAACACTTGCACCTAGGTCTAATAACGCTTTATTGACCGTGTGTTCTCCTATAGTGCAAGAAATTGTTGGACATCCTGGATCCCTAAACTTGGGTGGAGTTTTGTTCAGAATGATGGAACTCACCTGCTCAGCTAAGAAAGCACGTTTTTGCACATTGAGCTTGCGCTTTTGAGTGCACAAGTCTTTGAGGAATTTGGCATAAGCAGGGATTTGCTTGATTGCTTCAAGAAAAGGAATGTTGATGTTGACTCTCTTGAACAGATCTAACATCTCATTGTAATGGGTACTTTTCTGTTGATAGATCAATCTTTGAGGAAATGGGCAACAGGAAGATGAGTTGGCAAAGGGACATTCACAGCAGTAGAATTGTCAGATTTTCCAACTTGCTCAGATTCTTTGGTTTTCTGGGGTTGTGGAGACAACGTGGAATTTGTATCAGACTCATTAGGTTCGCCTACGTTGTTCTCGATGACTTTACCACTTCGGAGGGTGGTAATGGCATGGATTTGATCAGGTGAGGTTTCAGTGCAGGATGTTGTGCCTGTTTGAAATATCCTCTTTGGATTTTGTTGGGGTTGGCTCGGAAGTTTACCCTTTTCTCTCTCACATATTTGATCCATCTTTTGATCTAGATTTTTCTGACTTTGCATCAAACTCTGGAACATTTCCTCTAAGGTGGATAATCTCTTGTCGGTATTGTGTTGAGGATATGATTGTTGTTGAGAGTTTGATTGTTGTTGAGGGTTTCTCGGGTGTTGATAACCTTGATTGTTCTGATATCCCTGATTGTTTTGATAGCTCTGATTGGGTTGAGATGGTCCTCCTTGAGTGGGTCCTTTTGACCATGAAAAGTTAGGGTGGTTTCTCCATCCTGGATTGTAGGTCTGTGAATAAGGGTTATGCTCTGGTTTTGAAACATGGCATGTGCCTGTTCAAGCCTAGACTCCTGGACTGCAAGCAAATCTGGACAATTTTGGAATTGATGGTTGGGGTCGTTACAAGCAGCACAAACAGATGAAGCGACATGTTCTCGGAGAGTAGTGGTGGAAGGTTTTGAATTTTTATGTAGTTCTAACTCTTCTAATCTCCTAACTATTGATGCCATGTTTGCTCTACCCTCAAAATCCGCTTCAATCCTAAAAGCCTTTGCTTCGGATGTAGTCTTTCTGGTTTCACGGATGGATTCCCACTGTTGCGTCTTTTCAGCTACTTCAATCAAGAAGTCCCAAGACGCGTCAGCAGTTTTATCTACGAATAGACCATTACACATCGACTCAACCGTTGTTCGGGTGGACACATCTAGACCTTCATACAAAATTTGCACAAGTCTCCATTTTTCAAAACCATGATGGGGACATTGGAGCAATAATTCATTGAATCTCTCCAGGTATCTAGCTAAGGTCTCACCTTCTAATTGCACAAAGCTATTCAGACTTTGACGAATTGTCGCAGTCTTGTGGTTCGGGAAAAACTTTTTGAAAAACTCCTTTATGAGGTCATCCCATGTCATGATGGATTGAGGCTGTAAAGCATAGAGCCAGGCCTTTGCCTTATCTTTCAGGGAGAAAGGAAAAAGCCTTAACTTCAGGGTTTCGTCGGTCATTTGAGTGAAACGCAGAGTTCCACAAATTTCCTCGAATTCTCTCACGTGGTGGTACGGGTTTTCATTCTCAACACCTCTAAAAATAGGAAGCATCTGTATTGTGCTAGATTTCAGCTCATAATGGCCATTAGCCTCGGGCAGCAAAATACAAGAAGGTTGACTGGCTCTAGTTGGGTACATATAATCCTTGAGGGTACGTGGTTCTCCCATTGTTTCTGGTTGATCTGGACTGTCTCCCTCAGAACTTAGAATTTCGATAGGTTCGTCTGGGTTAATTCTAACAAGTCTGTTTGTCTGGTCTCTGTAGGTCACAATCATGTCCTAGTAGGTACCTTAACTAACATGTTGGTCAGACAGAGCAATCGGAAACAATTTGGCCCAAGGGTTATGAAGATTTGGTTTTGAATGGGTTTTGGTTTAAAGAAGGGATTTTGTTTTTGGTTTAAAATTTTGGGCTTTGAAAATTTTGAACTAAACCTAGCATAAATTATCACAACTCATAAAAGAAAATAAAAACAATAATAATAATTAAACAAACCCATAAAAGAAAAAAGAAAAATAAAAGAAAAATAAAGAAAAAAAAAAAAAAAAATTATTACAATCCCAAATATAAAAAAAAGAAAAAGAAAATAAAAATTATTACAATCCCAAATAAATAATTAAATAATTATTACAAGCCCAAATTTGAATTTAAATGAGGCCCAAGTGGGTTAACTCATGGGTTAGGCTTACTTGTTTTTGGAGGGAAGCCCAAAAATAGGCTTTTAGTCCCCTTTTAGTTGCAAGTCCCAGTTGGGCTTTAGGATCGTCCTAGCAGCTCACGTCCAAGCCCAGCAGCAACAGGTGGAGCAGAGCCCAGCAGCAGCAGCAACGAAGCCCAGCTCACAGAAGACCACGAGCCCAGTAACAAAAGGAGGCAGAGCCTAGCAGCACTTGGTGAAGCCCAATTCAGAAAAGTACAAGCCCACTAGAAGAGGGCAGAGCCCAGCAGCTTCACTTCAGTTGGCAGCCCAGCAGCTTCACTTGGCAGCAGCAGTTGCTTTGGTTCACCAGCAGCAGCAACAGCAACAGCAGCAGCAGGCTTGGCAGCAACAACAAATAATGCACAGCTCCAGCAGCAGTTAGCAAGTGAACAAGATAGCAATGAACACACACAACTATGCAAGCACAACAAGGCCACAACAGCTATGAAAACTTCAAAAATATGGCAGCCAGCTCCCCGGCAGCGGCGCCAAAAACTTGTTGTGGATTCTAAGATGCACACAATATGCTTGCAAGTATACAAGGTCAAGATTTGTAATAAGATGGTGAGTAGGGGTTTGTCCACAGGGAGAGGAGCATATAAGAAGTTTTCCTAGGCTAACAAGAGTGGCAATGCACTATGGCAGTGAGCTAAAGGCAACCAAGGTTTCAGGCATACAAACAAGAACACAAGGTAAAGCAATAGAGAAACAGGCTAAGAACCACAGCAGGGAAAGATAAGCAAAGAACCAAAAATGCAGGGTAAAGCAATAAAGAAGCAGTTAAGAAAAGCAACAAACAACCAAGGCTTGGCAGCCAAGGGCAAGAGGCAGGATTGTGCACTAACTTCAGTGCACAGTAACTACAAGATGCAGGAAAATAAAAGCAAGAAAATATAGCTGAAATGCAAACACACAGGACTTGAAAATAAAGTGACTGAAATTAGATTGACTGAAAGAGAAGTGGTGGGTAAGCCAAGGCATATGATCCACCTTGTATCCTAATCAAGTGACATGGTCTAGGTTATGTTCATTCCTAAGCATACAACTAGAAATGAAAGAACACCAACTTGCTCACTAGTCTACCCCTAGCATTGGCTGTCTTTTGACAGTACAGCCAATCACAGGCTCTATGAACATTGACATCTCTCATTTGCACAATCTAAACACAGCAACAGGAAGTAACTATCCTAGCTCAATTACACTTGACAGTGCACAAGGCTTCACTGAGCCTTGGCCTGAACTGATTAGCTCATGCTAACCATGTTTTGGCAACACACATACATCATATGAGATAATTAAACACAAATTGCAACATATCAGATAACTACAACAGAAGCAATTCTCAACTGTTACTGAAAAACTGAAATTTGAAGTTCATAACAATTTGTAGCAATTTCTCTACTGGCTAGTCCAGAGAGGTCAATAGTGTCTTTCTAATACTTCCCCCAACACCCATTTATACCCCATACACATAATTTTGGTTTTCCCCAATTTTTCCCAAAGTCAGTAAAATTAGGTTTTGGTGAAAAATTAATTTACCTACTGTTGATGAAATTCTCGCTCCATCTCGTCGACCCATCCTTCTATTTCTCTTCCTGAGTCATCTCCCGCTCCAATTGATGCTTTAATCATCATATATATCCCCAATTTCTCACCTAGGGTTTCAGGCAGAGAGATGAGAAATTGAGGTTGTAAATGATGATTAAAGAGATGGTACGTGATGGGTTTAGGTAGAATAGAGTTGGGGAGAAATTAGTGGAGTGATTTGGGGTGAGGTGGTGGTGATGGAGACGGACATGGTGGTGGTACGGGGCATGGCGGTTCTGCAGAGGGGGTGATGGAGGAGATGGTTCGATGGAGAAGGGAAGGGTGTGTTTGTTTGAGGTGTAGGTGCTCGGTCGCTAGGGTGTGAGGCGAGTGTATCGAGTGTGATGATATGCGACGCTTAGCCGTGGGATAGGGAGATGAAAGATCAATCGGACGGTGAGGTGAAGTGAAGCTTGTAGCGACCGCTGGATTGTTTTGATACAACGAAGTTAACGGCTCTAGATGGGGTTAGGTATTGTAGTGTAAGGCGGAGATATCAAACGTTGATGAACAGCAAGGGAGCGACCGCTGGATCCAACAACCATCTAATCCGAAGGCTTGGAATTTCAGCGCTGTGGTGCTTGGCAGAGACTTCAGATTTTGATGCTCTATGAAGGAGCGACCATCGGATGCTTCTGAGAACTGATCTGACGGCTGAGAACGGAGGCGCTTTTGTGTGTAGAAAATGAGGTTGTGCGCACCATTCTTCGCGGCTTCCTTGCGTAATTTCTCCCGGCTTTTCACTACTTTTCTGCTCTTTTCGCTCCGCGACTCATCCGAACTTTATTTATTACCTAAAAATGCAAAATTAATTAATAAAAATATTTATTCTTGAAAACAATGAAAATACAGAATATGGGGTAAAATGTAGAATTAATGCATAAAAGATGAGTTAAATTGCCAACAAAAAGGGATAAATATATACATTATTTGGCACTCATCACTATGCGGTTACCAAAATAAAGGCGTGCGACAATCAACGAGCACCATTCCATCTTAGATGCAAATCTCAGCCGTCCAAGGTCACCAACCAACACATGGTAACCTTTGTCCCAACGCCAAATACCTAGTTTTGGTCACTCCCAAACCGCTCCAAGGCATGTCGGCCATGCCACATGTGCCATTTGCATACCAGCCACCTTGCCGCGCCATATCATGCCGGCCTTCCCTATGCGGTTACCAAAACAAAGGATGTCGACGATCAACGACCATCCTTCCATCTAAGATGCAAATCTTAGCCGTCCAAGGTTGCCAACCAACGCGTGGTAACCTTTGGCCCAACGCCAAAACCTTTGTTTTGGCCATGCCCAAACCGCGCCAAGGCATCCAGCCATGCCACATGTGCCAATGGCATGCCAACCACCTTGCCGCGCCATACCATGCCGGCCTTCCCTATGCGGATACCAAAACAAAGGCTTGCGAAGATCAACGGCCACTTTTCCATCTAAGATGCAGATCTTAGCGGTCCAAGGTTACCAGCTAACGCATGGCAACCTTTGGCCCGACGCCAAGCCCTAGTTTGGTCGCGCCCAAACAAAACCAAAACCCTAACTTTTGGCCGCGCCTAAACTAGGCCATATTAAAGCCGTACCGGCCATGCTTTCATGCCACTGGCTACCAAACGAAAGGTTGCAATAATCAACGGCTACCCTTCCTCTCAAGATGCAAAATTTTGATCGTCGAAGGTCACCACCGAGCCGACAAGTCTCTGAAGCTCAACTTGCCGAACAACAACATGCTACATGTTTTCCACGAAAATACTCGAGACATCAACACATGTCACAAACTGGGGGATGCTCATTGCGTATTGGTTTGGCGGTTTACAGCGTGCGGCATACACTACGCCCGTTATAAGACAGTGTCATAAGGATGAGGCGGTTAGTAAATAAAGGGAGTAATGGTGAAACACTTTCTTTTATGGAACATCAATTCCAGGCGTTACCGGTTACCACCTCCTCCCATTTACTCATTCGTTTTCCATTTCCTACGAGACCAGAGTACGTTTCACTTCGACTTGTATAAATAGGTCTTACCTATTTCCACCGAACAACAAGTTCAGGTCAGGAGGATACAACACTCAGAAAATATTTTCTAGATTTCCATCTGTTAGCTTCCCACTTTCTGATACAAGTCATGAAACAACTACTCTTCCAGAATCAACTATTCAGGTCTCAACACTCTCTTCTCTTCCCTCCCCAAAACCAACCCTTCTCCTTCACTTTTGACTAAAGCAAGTCTGGAACGTCCATTTCTTGGTTTAGGCCGGATTTGTACAGATTGATCTCTCGAATCTAAAGTACTCCCTTGCAGTATATTGTTTAGGGTTTAAACTCGTTTCTCACCCACACACCCGAAATCACCAAAATCAGCAGAAATCGTTTTCACCCTCAAACAATTGGCGACTACAGTGGGAGATTGATCTTTCGGTTACAATGTCAACTTTCAATCCTTGATCTCATATTTCGACCCAGACGTCAGGACGGTAGAATCCAAACGACCCGCCCATGGATCGACGACTCAGTTACCAGACGGCCCGATTACCAGTCATGACACGACAAGGGATGACTGGGGACTTTCCACAGTCACGGCGGTGCTTCCCACAAAACTCGGTCTTACACCCGGGAGATTCCTTTTCATCAGGAGATCCGAAAAACCGCGTAAGTCTTGCTAGACAAAATACATGGTATACTACTTCAAATCTTCACAGGGGAGATAAAAAACGGATATCGATATTTTTCAGTGTTTCATGATTTCTACTATCGCACAACATTCACAATTCCATGACTTCCCTGGGGTACTCATGCCACTTATATTCATAACCAAAAACATCAATATTCTAAAACAGTTTATTCCAAATAATAATCCAAAACCCCCAGGGGTAATACTTGTCTATCAACCCAAAAATCCAGAAAATCAAAACCATAAACCAAACGCTTTGTTTGCCTTTCAAAAAAAAAACAGTCACCTACCCGTACGTGCCTACTTTGCATAATAATGATTACCCGTCATTATTCATGAGGTAGCCGACATTACTACGGTGATATTCGAAGAGGAATTTTTTATGACGAAGTGTTTCTACAAGTTTATGAAAGGCATACCCATGGATAGGGTTTACACCAGTTCAGAAGAACAATATTTCTACAGATTTATGGAAGGCATACCTATGGCTAGGGTTTGCACCAACACAAGAAAACAAGAAAACAAATTGAAAGAGAAACGCTGGAGTACATTGCTGGAATATGCTTGCCCACTTTATTGCTACCGCGCTACCGCTAACACCAGGACGTGAGAACAAAGATACGAGATAAAAAGGAGATCCAACCCCTTTCATACGCATAACACTTTTGGAATTTGAATAAGGAAATGATTTCCTATTTGAACTATGTATGGAAAGAGGCAACTGGGCCCGCAAGAACAAGTCCGCGCCACGCCAAGCCAGCGCCATGCGAAGCCAACAGTCCGCGCCATACCAAATCCAAGCCAGCGTCCACGCCAAGCCAGCACCCATTCCAAGCCGATCCAGCGCTAACAACTTGCATCTTTCCAGCACCAGCATCTTGCATCCTTCCAGCGCTAACAACTTGCATCTTTCCAGCGCCAGCAGCTTGCATCCTTTCCAGCGCTAACATCTTGTATCTTCCCTGCGCCAGCAGCTTGCATCCTTCCAGCGTTTCTCTTGAACGCCCAGTATAAGGGAATCATCAATCTAATTTCATTACACGAAAAGACCAGGAACGACTTCTCCAAAATCGAAGCAAAGAAAAATCAGCAACCCCCTGAGTTCACAAAGACTCTTTTCCCTGTCAGGAGATGCATGATTTCTGGGGACTTCGCCCCTAAAATCATGCAGTCTATGATGAAACATTTATATGAGATTCTATATTTCCTCAAGGAGCAACGTCAAGGCATATTTGCAGCTCTCAACCGCACTGCATCAGGGAAGAAGCTGTTTCCAACCAGAGAATCCGTTCCCAAACCCCAACCTCTCATGGAAAGCACGATTTATAGATGGAACTTGGGACTCCTAACCATTGTTCGCTTGAAGGGTGTCCAGTTTTACAACACACTGATTAACGCAGCCGCTCCGCTTCAACATCCTCCAGAAGCGACTCCGCTTCAACGATCACTCCGACAGCCGCTCCGCTTCAAAGCTTACTCTAACAGCTGCTCCGTTTCAGCGTTCTCTCCATAAGCTTCTCTAGGATCCGAAGACGAGGCTTCAACGTTCGACTTCTTAAGTTTCAACATCTTCTCCAAGAGCCGAAGATGCTTTAACGACGCTTCTTCCTGCAAAGGGTCGTACCACCATGCTCCCCATGTCAAGGATCATGATCACAGTCAACCAATCTTCGTAGTCATGGACAGTTAGCTCGCTTACGCATCCAGCCAATCCTTTTACTTCCACGGATGCCCGTACAACTCCAGCCAATCCTTTTACTTCCACGGATGCCCGTACAACTCCAGCCAATCCTTTTACTTCCACGGATGCCCATACAATTCCAGCCAACCTACTTTGTTACCACGACAATGTAGTCTCTTCTGATTACATCTGCTACCAAGAATTGTTGTCGCTCATTTGTTGATACCAGCCAGAGCTTCACCACAACAGCAATCACTACAAAGATGGAAACATGTAAACCATACTTGAGGACTGAGGATATACATAGAATCCTTTCACTGTCAAATCTCGGAATACACAGTCAACCAAAAGGCCATAGCCGCAACAAGGTCATCTACTCTTCAAGGGTGCAACGCAAGAATATCATCACCTCTCTGTCTAGAAGACGCATTCAATACTTTACGAGGCCGCGGAGGATCCCAAGCCTGCTCAGAGGAAAACAACTTCAGAAACTGAAGAAACATGCGACTGGGGACTTCTCTTTGCAGTCCATCGACGACCATCAAAGACTCATGAGATAACTCCAGAGACGCGGCTGAAACATTTTCTTGAAGAAACATAGGAAGTCATAATAAACAACATAACTCTCTCATTCCTACATCTTCGCTATCCAGAATATTTCGCCCATGCCATATCCTGAGCATCCCAGCGTCACATCCAGAAGAGTACGATAAGCTTGTATCAAATCACGTGGACGTGGATTCAACGCGATGCAATGAAAATATGACACACATGGGGATTACCAGCATGAGACGCTTTCACTCCCCTCAACCAGGTTATTTCTGATTTCAACATCATCACTGTCGAAGTTTCACGAGCCACAAGAATTTCTCAACACGAAGTCGTACATGTACACCGAAGACTTCAAGAGCACGCCACAAAGATACATTCACATATTCATCCATGCCATCGGATCAAACCGAAGTATAACTGGGGACTTCTTACCACATCTCATTCCATACGATAGTACAAGATTCAGAATATGGTTCGAAGGATGTCGCTTGGAACAAAGTCCTGGAAGACTTGATAGTAGCACATCGGCAACGAAACGTCTCCCTATTTCGTCCGGGGGTGCTAGAAGTTTTCGACCATACAAGCATTCAGAGAACATCATCATCACGATCAGAAGGTCCAGGCACTGAACAACCTAAAGCCGAGGATGGACCAACACCGCAACCACAATATCCAAGATTAACCCTGACATGATCGTTGCTGAGTATATATTCCATCCATCCGTCCCAAGAATGCAATGGAGTTTGGTAAATTTTGGAATCCACTTGAGAGACATTGCAGATGAAAGAGCGGATACAAACGAACAACAGAAAACAGAAGAAGGTTAATACCTCTTTTCATACGGACGGAGTTTCTAGAGTTTTGCACAGAATAAAGTTCCCTTCTTGATCCATGAACGGGAACAGATGACTCGGAGCGAATATGCTACCCCGGGCCCACAACATCCCTTCTGAATTCTTCCTAAGTTTCACTGTCGGGACATTTTCACCTCCTAAACGAGCTCAAAACCTAAATATTCTCGCGTAAGGAAATAGGAATTCTTTTCCGGTCATATGGAGGGGCGGACCGTCAAAATCCGAGTTTGTACGAGAATTCTACAACGGTTTTAGTAAGGAGCGCTAATTAGGGTTTCGGCATCCCAAATCCTGATTTCGACAAAGTTGTCAGGCGCCATCACTATCATTTGATAACCGAAGTTCCAGCGTCATCACCATCGTTTGGTAGCCGAAGTTCTGAAACCAGTTTACACCATTCTGCGGACTGAAGACAGTTTCCACCATTCCGCTGACCGAAGCTAGTTTCCTCCATTCCAAGCCGACCAATGCCTGCGGCTCCCATTCCAAGCCGACAATATACATCTCACCACTTCACGGTCTAGCCAGTAACACCACAAGTAGAATCTATGCAAGGCCGCCAATACGAGAATCACGAACTCTCCTTACCTCTCTAAAAAGGTTAGTCGGGTCTTCTTGACCATCTTTTCACGACTTGTCATTTCGATTTTGTCCTCGCCTGTCACCATCTTATGCTTACCTCGCAACAATGCTCTTGTTCCGAGCTAAGAAGGGGACTTAATGTTGATTGTGGTTTTTAGCTTAGGGTCAAAATCGTAAAATTATACATCTGACATGACATCACTATGATCATTAGCACATTTATTGAATCAATCAGCATGCCTACGTAAGAATTACCGGGGTACCCTTTGTTTTTTACATGGGTCATGTTCCACGACAGAAACCTTAACATTGACTGACATCATCTATGCCAAACCCTAATTCTCATGCTACCGCGCCAAGGCATGCCAACCATGCCAGCCGCACCACTGCGCCAATGGCATGCCATTCCAGCCGCACCTCCGCCCCAAGGCATGCCAACCATGCCAGACGCACCACTGCACCAATGTCATGCCATGTCAGCCGCACCTCCACGCCAAGGCATGCCAACCATGCCAGCCGCACCACTGCGCCAATGGCATGCCATGCCAGCCGCACCTCTGCGCCAAGGCATGCCAACCATGCTAGCCGCACCACATGTGCCAATGGCATGCCAACCACCTTGTTGCGCCATACCATGCCGGCCTTCCCTATGCGGCTACCAAAACGAAGGAGTGCGATGATCAACGACCACCCTTCCATCTTAGATGCAAATCTTAGGCGTCCAAGGTCGCCAAACAACGCTTGTTAACCTTTGGCAGAAACCCTAGTTTTGGCCACGCCAAACCGCGCTAAGGCTTTCCATGCCACATGTGCCAATGGCATGCCAACCACCTTGCCTGCCATACCGTGTCGGCCTTCCCTATGCGGCTACCAAAACGAAGGCGTGCGATGATCTACGGCCACCCTTCCATCTTAGATGGAAATCTTAGACGTCCAAGGTCACCAAACAACGCATGGTAACCTTTGGCCCAACGCCAAAACCCTAGTTTGGCCGCGCCTAAACCATGCCAAGGCATGCCGACCATGCCACATGTGCCAATGGCATGCCGCGCCTAAGCCATGCCATGTCGGACTTCCCTTCACGGCTGGAAAAACGAAGGTGTGCGACAATCAACGGCCACCCTTCCATCTTAGATGCAAATCTCAGCCGTCCAAAGTCACCAACCAACACATGGTAACCTCTATCCCAACTCCCAAACCACGCCAAGGCATTCGGCCATGCCACATGTGCCAATGGCATGCCAGCCACCTTGTCGCGACATACCATGCCGGCCTTCCCTATGCGGTTACCAAAACAAAGGCTGGCAACGATCAAAGGCCATCCTTCTATCTAAGATGCAAATATTAGTCGTTCAAGGTCGCCAACCAACGCATGGTAACCTTTGGCCCAACGCCAAAACCTTTGTTTTGGCCACGCCCAAACCGCACCAAGGCATGCCAGCCATGCCACATGTGCCAATGGCATGCCAACCACCTTGTCGCGCCATACCATGCCGGCCTTCCCTATGCGGCTACCAAAACAAAGGCTTGCAAAGATCAACGACCACTTTTCCATCTAAGATGCAGATCTTAGCCGTCCAAGGTTACCAGCTAACGCATGGCAACCTTTGGCCCGATGCCAAGCCCTAGTTGGTCGCGCCCAAACAAAGCCAAAATCCTAACTTTTGGACGCGCCTAAACTAGGCCATATTAAAGTCGTACTTTCATGCCACTGGCAACCAAACGAAGGGTTGCAATAATCAACGACTACCCTTCCTCTCAAGATGCAAAATCTCGACCGTCGAAGGTCACCACCGAGCCGGCAAGTCTTCCAAGCTCAACTTGTCGAACAACAACATGCTACATGTTTTCCACGAAAACACTCGAGACATCAACACATGTCACAAACATGGGGATGCTCATTGGGTATTGGTTTTGCGGTTTACAGCGTACACTACGCCCGTTATAAGACAGTGTCATAAGGATGAGGCGGTTAGTAAATACAGTGAGTAATGGTGAAATGCTTTTTTTTATGGAACATCAATTCCAGGCGTTATCGATTACCACCTCCTCCCAGTTACTCATCCGTTTTTCTATTTCTTACGAGACCAGAGTACGTTTCACTTCGACTTGTATAAATAGGTCTTACCTATTTCCACCGAACAACAAGTTCAGGTCAGGAGGATACAACACTCAGAAAATATTTGCTAGATTTCCATATGTTAGCTTCCCACTTTCTGATACAAGTCATGAAACAACTACGCTTCCAGAATCAACTATTCTGGTCTCAACACTCTCTTCGCTTCCCTCCCCAAAACCAACCCTTCTCCTTCACTTTGTGACCGAAGCAAGTCTGGAATGGCCATTTCTTGGTTTAGGCCGGATTTGTATAGATTGATCTCTAGAATCTAAAGTACCCCGTTGCAGTACATTGTTTAGGGTTTAAACTCGTTTCTCACCCACACACCTGAAATTACCAAAATCAGCAGAAATCGTTTTCACCCTCAAACAGGAAGATAGATTGGACAGTGGAAAGAATGCTAGTGAATCTGAAGGTTGAATGGTTAAGAACTTGAAAACAGAAAGGGGAAAGCACAATAATTAGAATGGTGGATCTGGCATTGAGGGCTTAGATAGTTCTGCTAGAATAGTAGAGATCCCCGTTAGTGTTGCAAATCAGTTTCAACATCTATCTTGAGAGAGACTTAGTGAGAAAATAAATGCAATGGTGGTTGTTGAGGGTCATGGTATTAAAGGTGTACACTTGAGTGGGGATATAATTGATAGGTCTCAAAATAACTTGGTTGATGTGATGATAAATGAGGTGATTATGCTTGATGGAGGAACTCAAGGAAGTGGTAATCATGCCTCAAATGCTGGTAGTGCTGGTGTTGGTTATGTATTTTATCAGGTGGGGAAGTTTTATGAGGGTCATAGGGTAATGGGATGGAGGGAGCTAGAGCTTATTTTATCTCTAAATTATCAATTCCATGGAAATATAGTTTAGGTTCGAAGGGTTTGGACAAGAAGGTTGCAAATGTGAAGAAGATTAACCACTTAAATTTTTAATTACATTGTGTTCAGTTGTTGGGTATTTTGGAGGTTTGATTGACTCCTTTTGTCAGATGGTTGTCTTCAGGTGGAGTTTCAATTTGGTTAGTTCTTTTGAGTTTTTTGAGGGTTTGGGGAGAGGCTTTGTTTAGTTGGTTGTAGCTATTAGGTCTTTTTATAGAGTTTTATTTTTTAGTTTGTTTTGTTTTGTGTAGTTTAGTTTATTTGTTTTATTTTTGGTAAGTTTTTGAGTTTTCCTCAAACCCAGTGGTATGTGTCAAAAACAAAAAAACAAAAAATAATTCTCCTCCCTATAATGATATCAAAAACTAACATATCCAAAAGCTAGAGACAAGAGAAGATTTCTCTCAAGAGTCATGTATAATACGACGTGTTAGACCACTGTTCGGTTGTAACCACAAGTGTTGGTATGTTGAGCTTGTTGTCAATGTTAGATGACCAAAATTGTTTCTCAATTTAGTGTCTACTATGTCTCAGACCATGATAAAATTTAGGCAGGTGAGCCTCAAAAAAATCATCGAATATCTTTGAAATTGAAGACTGAAGATCAAGCGAAGAGATCAACTAGAACTTCATCAAGAAAAAAAAAAGTAAAGTCTGACTATCCTGTTTGACTCGTTTTTTTTTTACTATTTTATCTTCTGAAACATAGACATTTGGCTTTAGTAAATAAATGAGATACAAAGAAAAAAATTCGAGTTCAAGCTTGTACTTGGCTAACCTTGAAACTAGAACTCAAGTAATGGATGTTTAAAGGATTTTAAGAACAACTTAATTTTTCAAAAAAGGCATGTGCAAAAGAACCTAAAACTCTAAGTTGCATATTGAGTTCGCAAACTGTGTAAATCTTAAAAGTTTATGAACTTCAATATACGTTAGAGTTCGTGAATTGAAAATATGAGTTCGTGAATTGTGCATTCTAAGAGTTTTCCTTTGACTCCGGAATCGTAGTTGAGTTCATGATCTGATTTTTGTAGTTCGCGAACTATGAAAATCTTTACAAATTCTGTTAACTCCAAGAGTACTTGAGTTTTAGCGAAAAGTTTTTCAGTTTGCGAACTACAAGGAATTTGGCAGTTCCTGAACGGTAACTTGCTTGTTTAATTCACGAGCTATATTGGTCATATGGTAAGCATATATTTATTATTATTATTTGTATTACGATACAAACTCCCCACACGCTTATTGGGTTCCATTACAAGCACCATGCTATTACGAGTAAGTTAATTCTTTTTCTAATTGAGTAAAAGCTGAACTTTATAAGTATTTTTCTTTCGAAAGTGCTTGATTTCCATTCTTACGACTTTTATCAAAGGAAAGAGATATGATGCTAGAATTTCTAACCAATGTGGTTAATTTCGGATTTCGGTGTCGTCTAAGTCGGGACCGAGACACCCGAAAAACTTTCAATCATTGAAATCTCATAGTAGCTTTCGAAACCTTATGTCCAAATGTATATTTATGTTATGTATATGAAAAATTTTACACCATGCATATTATTAAGTTTGAAGAGATATAATAAAACAACACTGATTAATTTTATTAAAAAAATATATATTTATTTATAAAATAATCAACCATATTTTATAATAACTCGAATATAAAATAAAGTGTTTAATTTGTTAATAATGAATGTAATAAAAAAAATGTGAAGTCCAAACTAACATTTTCTACCAAAATTTTTTATACATATCCAAACAATAAACCCTAATCTCTTTCCCATCACTTTCCAAGTGACTTTCACATTTTTTTTCCTTCTCGTTTGTCATCTCGTTTCCCTCTCTTTTCTGTCTTTTACCTCCAAGCTCTCCTTTAGTACCTTTAACTATTCAATGAAATCAATTACTCTCATGTTTTTCTCATTTTTGTAATAATCCACAACTTCCTCCAAATTTTATTGCTTGATTGTGTATAATCCATAGTTTCCAAAAACTGTTTTAAGAAGGAAAACAAAATCAAACCTTTTTAAATCAATGTAGTTATCCTGGTCTCACCAATGTATTAGGATAAATATTCAGAAATAGGTTTTTGATTATAAATCAAAGCATATATTTTCTTTATGAATTAAATAAATTCATTCTGAGAAGGAGATATCTTAGGCGAGTCTGGTCAAGTCAGACCGATCCACAATGATTTTCACAGAAAATATTGTGTCCCCGAGATTGTAATGATAGTTTGTCTCTTGTGGACATACCACTAATCTCCCCGTGATCTTGTCTTCTACAGTCGAGATCGACTATATTTGTTTAGCCAAGGAAACAAGTTTGCTTGGGTCCAATGTAAAAAGATTTTCTAACCAGTATTGAGATTACTTTGGACCAAAGTAATTCATGTACATGAAAACTAGTTGGCCAACTTAGTTAGAAGGCATGTAACCGTTGCTTGAACGTTAAGAAACATAGACTTATTCATCATTATAGATAGGGGATTCCCTGTAACTAAGAATCTTAATCTTCCCATGTTATGCATTTTTGTTGTTATAAGAGTTGTCTTTCATAATCCTAGGTTTCACTGAGAAACATAATTAGGTTATGACTTTTAAACTCTTCATTTGGACTTTGTGAAACTCAGTCAGGTTATCTTTTACCTGATAAATCTTTGTTATCCAGAATATTATCTTGATCACCGTAATTTTTGTCTATTTAGGTTCGTATCTTCTGTCATACTATCATTCAAGAAATATAGATTAAGGATTAAGATTTATAGAAACTACTAGGAGTTCTCCATATCAAATCCTGTTAGTTCCACAAGATTACGATATAAGATAGATCTTGTGATGAAGAATCAGTTAGGTACTCTACAAACTTTGAAGAGTATAAATTCTAATATTTGTCGAGGTTTTCTTTGCCATCTTTTTTTACATGGAGATCCCTCAAAGAAAATAAATTTCCATTATTTTGATTATAAATGTCTAAATGAATCAAATAGGTGTCATGTTAGAGGAATGGTAGTATTAGTCTTCACAAAGTATTGTGGAGAAACTCTTATGCAGCTAGGAAAATCGTGTTCATATGGTCTTGCGACATTCAATAGACGTATGAATACATCTATAGATGAATATGTTAGAGGGTATATTTGGTCTCAACTATTTTCCAATACGAAGTCTGATAGTAGGCTAGTGTATGTAGCGGTTTAATATAATGTATGTTCAAACTGGGCAAGGTTCTACAGTTTTTCTGCTAGATTGTAGTTTTCTTTATCAACAAAATCTCTGGCGTCTCGTGTTATTTTCTTTCTGAAATATATTGTTTATATTTATAATTGATAATATTACATGTAGTACGTTAAATCAACTTAGATAGTTTCTCTTGTCAGTAAAGCTCTAACAAGCTTGTTCATGTAGAATTCGGATCTTGTGCAATATTGTGTCACGAATGAATTCCAATCTTGAAGACTAGTTCTTGCAGAATTATTGAATACGGATCTTGTCAATACTAGTTCTTGCAGAATTAATATCTGAGTATATTGATTGTACAAGGTTTTTCCATACAGGTTCACAAACTCCTTTTCACTATATATTATTACTTTGTTGTTTACAAAGGTCAATAGAATACTCGGAATCACTTTAAAAAATGATCTTAGTAATGCCATTTTTAGCTGCCAACTACACCGCATGACGAATTACCCATAACTCATTAGCATTATTGGAGTTCTTTTAAATATATATAATGCGCAAAGGTAGCTCGAAAAAAACCATCTGGATAACGTAAAATACCACAAATGCCTACGTTACCTACATTAATTTCAGCGCCATTTAAATTTAATTTAATAAAGTCTTCATTAGGATGTTGCTAGTGAACATAAGTGGATGTCGTGCAATGAGCATTAGATTTAGAATCAACTGCTTCGAGGAATCCAATAGCAGCATCATAAGCCACTTCCAGAACAACTTATCAAACAAAATGTTGTGCAGTAAAATAATCTTTTTTCTAGCATACCAAATATACCAAAAGGTACAGGGAACGATAGAATCCCAGAGAATTGCATCATCAACCGTTTTCAAGTGTAAGATTTTCATAAGACAATTAATAGATAAAGTGTTAGAGCACTGCTCGGTCGAACTCGCAAGCGTTGTTATCTCAATCTTGTTTTTCAAGTTTAGTTTCCAAAATTATAAGTCTTGATTTCTAGTCTACTTATAGCTAAGTCTCGGACTATGATAGAAAGTATAGTTGAACTCTAGACTCCCCGGCATTCATCATACAAAGACGAAGAACTACTCAAGGAACTGGTGGATCTTCATCGACTAAAAGGTATATGGAGACTTGAACTTATCTATCAGTCAAAAGTCTATCTACTTTATCTTCTATCTTTAGAAAGAAGTCGTACTGCTATTTAGACTTAGATTATACACATTTGCTATTTCCAGCCGAGTTTATCTCGCTTATCTATTTCTCGAAATATGTGTTGGTAAGCTTTCGCTTTCGCCAAGTTCATCTTTACAAGTGATGAAAGTCATGTTTATTATTTTAATATCTTGAAAAGCGCTTTGATGAAAAATAGTGTGTGAATAACCTCTATTTAACATCCTCTAAGAATGTTTCAATGATTGAAATGAGAGTTTAGAATACATAACCTTGAACGGATATAAACATTGTATGTGAACTCATACTTGTGTAAGTCCAAAATCCTTGAACTAAAGTATGCGTACTTTACTGGTTCAGTATGTTCGGAAGCTAAGTCCACGTACCCGTACACGTACTGCCGGAAGTTCACATCCCATAAATTTCTGCTGGAGTTTGTGAACTGAAAACAAACTCAATCCGGGTACTTAAGTATGCATACCGGTATGCGTACTTGAGTGGGTTATTTTCCAAAAACGGTTTATTCGTGAACTAAGACATATATAAACTAAGAAATGCATATTTGCAAACCGTGGATATAATATCCATGAATCGATTCGAGTGAATCAAAATCGTTTTTGCTTCGATTGTGTTTTATATACTTATATGAGATCTAAGCAATTGAGCAATTCTATAACTAGTTCTTTTGAGTCATTTGAACTAGTTATGGTGAAGATGAATAAGGTTGATATGAAAGTGCTCATATGGATAAGGTTAACTACTATTGAACCAACTAGGTGTACATGTTTAGGTACGGTTATACAAACCTAAATGAACGTGCATTTCATTTGTGTAAAACAAGCTAAGTTCGATCTAACGGTTGAAAGATATTAGCTTGAATCTAATTAGTTTTTCAACTAACGATGAATACTGAATGCTTTGTTACCAACGTAACTTAGATTGCAAACCATGATTTGGAGACTATATAAAGGATAACTCTAGCAATTGGCTCGAGATTAATATCTCCGATAGGCAAGATAAAAAGTAGTCACAAACATCTTCGTCTTATCGTTTGTGATTCCACAATATCTTGTTTTGCTAGTCTATTAAGATTATTGTGAGGTGATTGATATTTCTAGGTTGTTCTTCGGGAATATAAGTCCGGTGTATCAATTGGTTCCTGTTCACCTTGATTTATCAAAAGACGGAACAAAACTTGTAGGTATTTCTGTGGGAGACAGATTTATTTATTCCTGTAGACTTTTCTATGTGATACAGATTTGTTTATTAAAGTCTTCGACTTTTGGTCGTAGCAACTCTTAGTCGTGGGTGAGATCAGCTAAGAAAATTAAGTGCGTAGTATCCTGCTAGGATCAGAGACATAAGGAGCGCAACTATACCTTGGATCAATGTAAGATTGATTGGGGTTCAACTACAGTACAGACCGAAGTTAACTTGTGGTATGCTAGTGTCTATAACGGCTTAATACAGTGTGTGTTCAATCTGGACTAGGTCCCGGGGTTTTTCTGCATTTGCGGTTTCCTCGTTAACAAAACTTATGGTGTCTGTATTATTTCTTTTCGCATTATATTTTGTTATATAATTGAAATATCACAGGTTGTACGTTGAATCGATCAATTGGTAAATCCAACCTTTGGTTGTTGACTGAAATTGATCGATCCTGAACATTAGTCTTTGGTACCGTTCAAGTTAATTTCTCTTGTATTCAATCAGACTCGCAGATTCCTATTTGTTTGAGTAAGGATTAAATCGAGATATAACTCTTTGATATACTTTTTATTAAGATTGAATCTGATTGTCTAGTTGATTCTCTTATAAGTATATTGGAGTCAGTCCATACAGATTATTAAGCGAAATATTGGGTGAGGTTGTTGTACCCCCACGTTTTCAATTGGTATTAGAGCAGGCAAACACGCTAAGACCTCATAAGTTTGTGTTTGAAGCAATCTGATTTTTATGGACGAGTCTATCTCTAATAACCTACCAGTTCATAAATTACCATATGATTTTCAAAGCTTGGATTCACCTGAGATAACTGTCAATCTTAGTCAGTATCTAAACATTCTCTTAATGTAGAACCTGTTGAAGTCTAGGAAATACGCCTAAAAGAACAGTTGGATGAACTTTCTGATGAAGGTGATTCAGATATTGATAGAGATGTTGATGAGGAAGTCTCAGAGTATGTTAAGGTTTTGAATTCATTGGAAAAGAAGAAGATGACATCTTCTCATGTCACACCTCTTCTGACTCCTCTCTGTCGAGAAAACAAGAAATTGAGAAGATGTTACGCAGGTGTTTATGTTTCAAATCGTTCTAACGAATCGATCCTCAAGGATTCTGAGGACAACCTACGTATAAAGTCACTTGAATGTGATAATCTTTATCAAAAGTATTTTTTGTTGGAGGACAAACTTGCAGAATCTGAAGCAAGGACTAACTCCCAGCAAACAAGTTTTGATGACAGGGAAAGCGCTTATCTCGCTCGAGAAAAACGCATTGAGGCTGATTTATCTACTGCTCTTGTTAAAATCAAGATGTCGAAAGATAACTTGAAAAAGTTCAATACTAGTTCAAGAAAATTAACCACTATGCTATGAGCAAGTAAAAATCATCGTGATACACGAGGATTGGGCTATAAGGGAATAGATGCTCCAAGTACTAGCAAAGAGGTGAAATTTGTCAATGCTAGTGATTCTTCTCAACAAAAGGTTTCCACTGGTAGAAAAAGTGAAATTCCTTCATCGATAGTTAAGGTTCAAAAGATCAAAGTATATCAACCTCCAAAGTCAGCACACATGGATCGAGGTAAGAACATTCTTTATATTTTTCACTATTGTGGAAATAAAGGTCACCTGGAAAGGAGATGTCGTTTCCGTATAAGGAATGAGAAACTTCATTATGTTCTTGTTTGGGCATCACAAGAAGTTGTGAAACCAAGATCATATGTTAGGACTAATCCCCTTAACGTTACAGGTTATAACTGTCCAACCTTTAGGCAAAGGAATCAGTGCTGCGATAAAACTAGATTTTCCTATAAACGTCATACGAATCATTTTCACAATCGTAATGGTGATCAAAAGGATAACTTCGTAAAGACGAAGACAAGATCCGATGTTCCCAGTTGGAGAAAGACTAACTTGCAAAAGAATAGTCAATCTGATTCTCTTCCAAAAATTCTAAAAGAGAATAATGGGAAGAAGGTTCTGATTGTTTCTAAACGCACTCAGAAGTGGATACCAAAGAAAGTCAATGATGTTTTGAGTGTGAAAAGGAATGATCTCCCAGAAAATTCCATGACTATGGAGAAGGCAGTATCCATGATGTTGGAACTTAAAAAGTTCTTTGGAAAGATGGATTTGGATGTGAAAGGTTCTAAAAGAGGTATCTTTCATGATAGTCCAAAAGTCACTTGTGGTGAGCAAGACATTGGTCACCTCAACACAAATTGGTGTGTTGTTACCGCATCCTCACCAAGGAATGCCCTGCTTTATATACGTTTAGGGAAGCACGAGAATTGGGACGCACAGATTATGTTCAGTAAGGCTGTAGAATTCGATTAAAAAGGTATGTTTATAAACTTGAGAAATATTTGTGCTTTTATTTATTTGCTTATAGTACTTATAATGATCCACGTACCTTTCTTATCGTTCATTTCTACAACTACCTTTATATGTGTTTAAGGTTCTTAATTGTTTAGGTTTGAAAATAATAGTTCGGGATGTTTGGACTTCATGGTACACATACCAGGTATGCATACCATCATTTAAAATCAAAATCCAGGGGTTTTAGTATGCATACCCGTTTGCATACTGCTCCAGGACACGAAAATTCGTTTGGAAACCGGTATGCATACTGGCCTGTAGATGTCGTTTTTCGGTAAATTTGTTTTGGCCGTAACTTCTTCGTCCGAACTCGGAATGACCTCATTCTTTTTGCATTATCTTTCTCTTTGAATTATATTCAAAATGAATATGATAATTCCTGAATTTTGATGAGTTAAGATTGGTTCTTTTCCCGTATCTTGTTTTTGAGTGTTTTGCTCCGTTTCGTCGCACTTGTTCTAGTTATGTTGGACTTGGGCACTTGGATTCTTGAGTAATTCTCTTCTAAGATCATTTGTAGCTTTTACAAGAATGATGTTGGTGAATCACAAAGAAGGAAGTTCAAGAATGGCAGTAGTACACATTGTTATGAGATTCTTGAATGTTCACAATCATCTTATGTGAACTATGACGCATGGTATTTAATGACTTTGTATGTTCTTATTTGTTAAGGAAATATTTTTATACGCCTTTGGTAACCACTCTTGGGGTAAATCTGTGCGAAAAAGATTGACTCTACCTTCTAAGGGCAAAAATTGTTTTTGCAGTATTAATCTTTATGGTTTTATATATTGCAACTTGTTATGAGATATGTGTGTTTGCGTCTATGAACTATAATTTTCCCATACATGGTCAAAAGTTAAGTCATCCATATGTCTTTATGCAAATAATGATAAAAGATTGAATGAACTTTTGACAAACAAAAAGCCTATTACGTCATTATGCAAATATTGATGGAAGATAGGATAAACTTTTGTTTACAAAGATTAAGTCTATTATATGTCATTGTGCAAATAGTGATGAAAAATAGAATGAATCTTTGTTTATTTCGCAGTATTGATCTTCCCTGATCCACATCTTTGTGTAAATACTGTGCAGCTCTGTAAGCTTGCTTATATTGAGCATTTACGATTGAACTAATCATGGGCTCTCTTATGATTAATTTAATTGAGATTTTTTTATGCAAATTCACATTCTTATGTGATTTGTTGTTATCCAAAGAAATCCTTCTTTTCTTGTGAAAGTAAGGTCGCTCTTGTTGTTCTTTCGGGAATGATATTTTATAGGTGAGAGTTCTTAATTGAAGTTGTGCTTAATTTCCAAATCTTTGTGGGGAGTGTGGCTGTGGAATATTATAGGGGTTATCTTGTATCTTTATAAACTCCTTGATGAATGCATTTAGTTTCGGCTGTATGATTGCATCTTAAAAGTTGATATGTGCTTTCCTTTGGTCATGAAGTGTCTCTATGGAAGTTTCATTAGGATCCCACTAGTTTTCGTACCTTTGCCAATTTTATTGACAAAAGGGGGAGAATTGATGTGTAGTTCACACTACAAATACATATGGTTTTTGGTTCATTATGTAAGGGGGAGTGGTTTTCATGTGAGATGAAGTATTGACTAAGGGGGAGTGATACATATCACCATAGTATTGTTGTCGAAGTTGTGATATAATTGAACTTTGATGTTGTGTAATAATACTATGACACTGTGTAACAATGATTGAGAGCTTTTGTTTTCTCATTATTATGGTTACGGATCTTCAACAACGATGATGTTGCATTGAATATCTTTGGAATCATTGGAGTACTTGGAAGTGACGAATATTTCGAGTAATGTTGAAGAACCAAGGAGATCATGCATGTGGAAGAGAAGCTGCAAAATTTATTTATTTTGTATTCCATATGTATTAATAGTTTTATCACTAATATTGACAAAGGGGGGGACTGTTAGAGCACTGCTCGGTCAAACTCGCAAGTGATGATATCTCAAGCTTGTTTGTCAAGTTTAGTTGCCAAAACTATAAGTCTTGATTTCTAGTCTACCTATAGCTAAGTCTCGGACTATGATAGAAAGTGTAGTTGAGCTCCAGACTCCACGGCGTTCATCATACAAAGACGAATAACTACTCAAGGAACTGGTGGATTTTCATCGACTAAAAGGTATGTGGAGACTTGAACTTATCTATAACTCAAAAGTCTATCTACTCTATCTCCTATCTTGAGACAAAATTCGTATTGCTATATAGACTTCGATTATACACATTTTCTATTTCGATCCGAGTTTATCTCGCTTATCTATTTCTCGAAATATGTGTTGGTAAGCTTTCGCTTTGGCCAAGTCCATCTTTACAAGTGACGAAAGTCATGTTGATTATTTCAATATTTTGAAATCTTCTTTGATGAAAAATAGTGTGTGAATAACCTCTATTTAACATCCTCTAAGAATGTTTCAATGATTGAAATGAGAGTTTAGAATATATAACCTTGAATGGATATAAACATTGTATGTGAACTCATACTTGTGTAAGTCCAAAATCCTTGAACTAAAGTATGCTTACTTTACTGGTTCAGGATGTCTGGAAGCTAAGTCCGCGTATCCGTACGCGTACTGCCAGAAGTTCACATCCCGTGAATTTCTGATGGAGTTTGTGAACTGAAAACAAACTCAATCCGGGTACATAAGTATGCGTACCAGTATGCGTACTTGAGTGGGTTATTTTCTAAAAACGGTTTATTCGTGAACTAATACATATATAAACTAAGGAATGCATATTTGCAAACCGTGGCTATAATGTTCATGAATCGATTCGAGTGAATCAAAATCGTTTTTGCTTAGATTATGTCTTATACAGTTCTATGAGATCTAAGCAATTGAACAACTCTATAACTAGTTCTTTTAAGTCATTTGAACTAGTTGTGGTGAAGATGAATAAGGTTGATATGAAAGTGCTCATATGGCTAAGGTTAACTACTATTGAACCAACTAGGTGTACACGTTTAGGTACGGTTACACAAAAATAAATGAACGTGCATTTCATTTGTGTATAACAAGCTGAGTTCGATCTAACGGTTGAAAGATATTATCTTGAATCTAATAAGTTTTTCATATAACGGTGGATATTGAATGCTTTGTTACCAAGGTAACTTAGATTGCAAACCCTAATTTGGAGACTATATAAAAGAGAACTCTAGCAACTGGGAAACCTAATCCCCACATCTCCTTTGTGATAGTTGTATAATATAGAGTTGATTCTCCTTTAACCATAGATTTCTACCGAGACCTCGTAGGTTAATGTCTTGAAGACTTCATTGGGATTGTGAAGCCAGACCCAACTATTTTCTTTGTAGTTGCATGATCTGATCTTGTTGTTTCTATCGTGTTGAGTGCAATTGGAATAATTGCCTCGAGATTAATATCTCCGATAGGCAAGATAAAAAGTAATCACAAACATCTTCGTCTCATCGTTTGTGATTCCACAATATCTTGTTTCGCTAGTCGATTAAGATTATTGTGAGGTGATATTTCTATGCTGTTAATACGAAACTTCCCATACCACTAGCCATCTACAGTTTTTTTTGCTCTGCGAATCGGCGACGACTCGGCGACAAAATCGGAAACCGACTCGTTCATTAAATTCGTAGATTTTCTTGGTAATCGATCTGAGCTCTACTTAATTCAGATGTTTTTTCCTTGAATCTGATGATTGGCGTTAATACTTCTGTTGATTATTACATTTATTATGTCTGAAAATTGATTTTCAAGTGGATCTGGTTTTCGATCCAATTCAGAAAATTTGAGCCCGAAATTTAGTTCTTCTGCAATGAATCCTGAGGATCCCCCATCTTTGTTTATTCCTAATGAGGTCATTGAAGAAAGTTTAAATGAATGGAAATTTAGTTTGATTGGGAGACTTGATTTTGTTAAACTGAAGATGAATGTTGCATCTACTTTTTTAAAACAACAATGGTCTTTAAAAGGTTCTCTGCAATTCATACCTCTGGGAAAAGGTTTTTTTATCATCAAATTAGATAATGAAGCAGATAGAAGCCTTATCTGGAAGGGGTTATGGATGGTTGAATCCCAAACTCTGAAAGTCAGAGCATGGGAACCAAATTTCAATCCAGATAATCAGAAAACCTCTTCATCTTTTATGTGGATAACATTTCCTGGTCTAAGTATAGAATATTGGAAGGAAAGAATTCTCCTACAAATGGGTAGTAAATTTGGAAGAGCAAACAAAGTAGATGAGATCACTTTAAAAAGAGAAATTAGCTATTATGCAAGTGTGTTAGTAGAAGTTGATTTTGCAAAATTCATTCCCAGTAAAATGGTAGTAGAATATAAGTATGGGAAATTTGATCAAGCTATGCAAATCTTAAAGAAGCCAATATTTTGTAATCACTGCTTCATTATAGGACATTTAACAGCTGAATGCAGAGTAAAAAGAGATGAATCACAAAATACTGAAAATCTGCAAGAAGTTTTACTAGAAAAACCAAAGAAGCAATAGAGGAAAAAAACATCTCAAACTACTAAAGGTTTTGATATTTGTTTTACTCCAGTTGAGAAAGAGGGTGATCATATCATTGAACATATAAAATATCATATTTTAAGTGATAATGAAATGGTAGATGCTATTATTCCTTCCATTCAGGGTGAATCTTCATCTGGGAGATTTCATATTTTACAGAACCAAACTGAGGAATTCAGAGGATCACTTGAGTCACATGAAGATTTTCCACTGCTTCCTGTGGACAAAATTATTACAATGGTTTCCAATGCTCCATCTACAAATAATGTGGTAAATATCCAACCTCCAATTAGTCCTCCAGTGTCTCATTCTACTTCAGCTGCAATACATGGTGTTAATTCAAAAGTAAAAGAGAGTGATGATATTTTAGCTACTTGTCAACTAAATAATAATATTTCATCTGTTTCACAAGAGAGTGAAGATGTTTTCCAGGAGAAACATACTGATTCTGCCTCAATTCATACTTCTACTGACTCAACTACTTCAAGAAATGGGGAGGATTTTATTCAAGCAAGGACAAATTTTGGAAAAAAAAAACAAATGTAACAACAAGGAATCAAGCTGCAAGTTTGAATGCAAATGTGAGTAAAAATGAACAAGGTAAGAGAAGTACCTCTTCTTCTCAACCTTCTTCTAAATGAAAGTTTTATATTGGAATTTAAGAGGCCTTGGGAGATCTAAGGCTAAAGATAAGTTGAGAAATATAGTAAAAACTTTTTGTCCTTCTTTAGTTATTTTAGCTGAACCAAAAATATGGGCTTCTTCGGATTTCATTAAAAAACTAAGGCTTCAAGGTATTCATTACAATATTATTCATAATTCATATGATGGAAATAAAGGAAATATTTGGATCCTATGGAGCTCATCAATAAATACTCCAAAATTTTTATCTAGTACTAAACAAGCAATAACAGTGGAAGTAGAAGATGTTGTAATTACTGGTATCCATGCTGCCACACTCACAATAAAGAGAAGGAAACTTTGGCAAGAAATGGAGAGAGTTAATATTTAAAATAAACCTTGGCTTGTCATTGGTGATTACAACACAGTGACAAGTATGGAAGAAAAAATAGGTGGTCTACTTCCCTTGAGAATATCCATGAAATAATTTACAGATTGTTTGAATAATTGTGGTCTCATCCAAGCTCCAAAAACTGGTATAAAGTATTCATGGTGTAATAACAGAGCAGGAAAAAAGAGAATAGTTTGCAACTTAGACAGAGCAGTCTTTAATGACAAATGGCTAGAATACTATCCAAGTTGGGGTTATTAAGTTGGTGTAAGAGGCATGTCAGATCATGGTGTGTTGTATGGAGCAAATGCTGAAATTCCAAAGCCAAAGAACATCCCATTCAGATCTTTGAAGGTATGGAAAAATCATCCTGATTTCTTACATCAAATACAAACTTCTTGGAATGCAGAGATAAGAGGAAATCCAATCTTTATCTTTATGAGTAAGCTAAAAAATTTAAAGAAAAACAAATGCTTTCTTGGAGGAACAAGTGAGCTGAGAAAGCAACAAATAGAAACTGATTGCACCATACCTCTTTCTTTATTTCCTGATAAATCTTAGGTGTTATACTAACACCAGGATGCATTAAGTCCAATCATGTATGGAACTGTGTGGAGAAAATACAAGGGAATCTAGCAGGATGGATGGGTAAGCTTCTATCTTTTCAAGAAAGATTAATTCTGGTAAAGCATGTACTCTGCAGCATTCCAATATACAGCATGTTAGTCTACAAATGGACACAAAGAGTCTTGAAAGAATGTGAAAAAAATTATAAGAAACTTTCTCTGGACTGGAGACCCTGCAACAAGAAAGACTATTACTTTAAAATGGGATAAGGTATGTTCTCCATATGAAGAAGGGGGTCTAGGACTGTGGAGATTAGAAATCATAAATAAGGCTATGCTTATGAAACTATGGTGGAAAATTCAGAATAACACAAAGGAATGGGCTAGATTCTTTCAAGAAATTTTTTTAACCAAAAATGGGAAATGGATTGAATACTATAAAAAATCCTCAATTCTACCAGGTTTGAAATGGATTTCAGAAGATGTGAAGAATCATTCAAGGTGGATTGTGGGGAATGGTGAAAAAACTTCAGTATGGAGAGACACATGGTTAAAAGAGAAGCCTTTATGTGAGCCGTACCCTGAAAATATGTATATGGCCCAATTCCCTGATTTAAAAGTTGGGAATTTAATATTGGAAGGAGAATGGGTACTCCCAAGTGAAGTGCTAGAAATGATATCAGTTAATGAATTGCATGTAGTGAGTAGAGAAAGTGACAGAAAAATATGGTGTGGCACACTCACTGGAACCTTCACTGTGGCCTCTGCTGTAGAATGCATCAGAACAAAATATCCTAAACTCAATTGGCCAAAACAGGTATGGAACCATTCTATCCATCCTAGTGTTTTAAGTAATATATGGAAAATAGTGAGGGGTATTTTCTCCACAGATGAAAAGACGAAAATTCCAAATGGCTTCAAGATGTTGTTTCTGTAAAAAAGATGAGGAATCCGTTGAGCATATACTGTGGAACTGCAACTATAGTGAAATTATATGGAACTGGCTAGCAGGTATATTTTCCTTTAAAAATCCTAGATCTTTTGAAGAAGTCCTTATCTCTGTAAAGCAAAGAAGCCCTGCAGTAAAAGAAATATGGAGAGTAGAAGCTTTCATAACTCTCAAAGAATTGTGGTTCCAAAGAAACAAGTGTGTGTATGATGAAGAATCTTTCAATGAACACAACATAAAGACAAGGATAATGAAATTCACTACAGAGAATGAAGTAAGAATAAAGAACCTTATGTGGAATACAACATATGATCTTCAAATCCTAAAACACTTTGGTATGAAATGCAGGAAGATAAAATCTGTTGTTGTTAAATAATTTTTTTTCAAGATGCAACAGAGTAACCAACTTCTGCTATGTTGTGATGGAGCTTCAAGGGGGAATCCAGGGATTTCAGGTTATGGATTTATTGCTAGAAATAATGTTGGAGATTGTGTAATAGACATTGCAGGTGGATTGGGTATTGCAACAAACTTCTTTGCAGAGATCATAGCAGTATTGTGTGTAGGTGAATGCGCAATTCAAAATGGGTTTAGAAGACTTCTCTTCAGACCAGATTCAAAAGCAGCAATAGCAACATTTAAAAATGACAAAGTTCCATGGTTTGCAATATCCAGATGGGAGAAAATTTATCAGAATGTCAGAGAATGCGATTTCATCCACTGTTACAGGGAGATAAATTTTTCAGCTGATGACTTGGCTAAAAGAGGTGCAAAACTACAGAGTGGTGAACAACAAATATACACCAGTAACCCCCTTTTCTAGTGAACTTAGAAAATGAATTGAAAACATATTATAGATTTGGATAGAACTGGAGAGTTTTGTAATTTTGTTGCTTTCTTCTGAGCTTTTTTGAAACTATATTGTATCTTTAGAATATTTTTGGTTATCAATAAAATTTATTATTAAGCAAAAAAAATATTTCTAGGCTGTTCTTCAGGAATATAAGTCCGGTATATCATTTGGTTCCTGTTCACCTTGATTTATCAAAATACAGAACAAAACTCGTAGGTATTTCTGTGGGAGACAGATTTAACTATTCATGTAAACTTTTCTGTGTGATATAGATTTGTTTATTAAAGTCTTCGACTTTGGATCGTAGCAACTCTTAGTTTTGGGTGAGATCAGCTAAGGGAATCAAGTGCGTAGTATCCTGATGGTATCAGAGATGTAAGGAGCGCAACTATACCTTGGATCAGTGTGAGATTAATTGGGGTTCAACTACAGTCCAGACCGAAGTTAGTTTGTAGTAGGCTAGTGCCTGTAGCGGCTTAATACAGTGTGTGTTCAATCTGGACTAGGTCCCGGGGTTTTTCTGCATTCGCGGTTTCCTCGTTAACAAAACTTCTGGTGTCTGTGTTATTTCCTTTCCACATTATATTTTGTTATATAATTGAAATATCACAGGTTGTGCGTTGAATCGATCAATTGGTAAATCCAACCTTTGGTTGTTGATTGAAATTGATTGATTCTTGAACATTGGTCTTTGGTACCATTCAAGTTAATTTATATTGCATTCAATCAGACTCGCAGACTCCTATTTGTTTGAGTAAGGATTGAATCGAGAAATTGAGATATAACTCTTTGATATACTTTTTTATTAAGATTGAGTCTGACTATCTAGTTGATTTCTTAAAAATATATTGGAGTCAGTCCATACAGATTGCTAAGCAAAATGTTGGGTGAGGTTGTTGTACCCCACTTTTTCATTAAAAAACCCTCCATATGGACTCCATAAGCAAAGGCCAGAGAATCTCAAATAGACGGAACACATTCACAAGATAAGAAAACATGAGTAGTCTTCTCCTCATATCGGTGACCAAGAGCAAACTCTCTAAGCTGTGATCATTTGGAAGCCTCAAATTTGCTTATCCACCCTTTTTTAAACCATTACATAGATAACTGAGGGGCATTATTGTATTTTACATATATTATGATATTTAAAATCCAATTTATCCTAAGTTTAACTTTTCACTAATTGATTAAATAAACAACTTTAAGGATGTTAGTGCGAATTACTTACATAAATCTAAAACCCTCTTATTATCGCGTATTCATATTATATACCATTTTCTTTCGTGTTTCCAATTTCACCCCAGCAATTAATTCTATTTCCGTATTCTTTTTTCCCCTGCTTCACCATTCTTTATATAATAACAAAACTTTGCATATATAATTGTATGCATGTAATAATAACTTGAATGCAAACACAAATTTTTCCCTTTATTTGTTTGATGTAATTACAAAACAATATCTAGCTATTGTGCGACACACATTTTATTTTGAAATTCCAATGAATACTTGTGCTGTTTTGTTGTTTTGAACAACAATAGTCTATAATTTTACTATGCTTGAATAGTTAATCAACGACCTATACTAGGTAATTACATACTTGCGCAGAAATTAGTTTAGTATTAGTATGAATGGAGCTAAATTAAAAAACTGCATTCTTCGACTTTTATTGAAAAAAATTGTTATTCACACAAAATATTTAGCAAAAGTTAGATTCGTTTTTCTTTTAACAATCTATGACCTACTGACCGAGAAAAGAATATACCTAAGAGGAAATAAAATTTTGGACTTTATAGTAGCCGAAAAATTCATTATATATTATAAAAAATAGATAAGTTGATATTTATATTTTAGATTTAACATTCCCTAGAGGCAGAGATTTATATAATTTATTTTTCAAAGATGTCATTTTTTTTACCCTTCATATTGTTCGGTATTTTAATGAAATTTTCTATTCTCGATTCATCAAGAACATCAACGTTTTTTCTCGGCTTCGTTTTAGATTCATTTTTAGTAAGAGGAATTTATGGCATCCAGATTCATCCGGATCTACAAGATTTTAGCAAAATACCCAGTTTTATTTGTAACATCTCTTATTGAAGAAGATAATCTTTTTAAATGGCCGGAGTTGATTCCGGTTTCCGCCAATATTCATTACTACCACACATTCGAAAATTTGATATCGTTGTGGTTCACGGCCTTTTCTGATTGTGATTTATTTATAGTTAATATCGTTATTTATATTTGGATTTTGATTATGCTATTTATGTTTTTGATAATCTTAAAAGCGATCGTGCAATCACTATTTTAGTTTTAACAAATTGAGATGTGATTACCAAAAACATAAAAGTGAGCGTTGCATTTTTTATATGCGTTTGTTATTTGCACATTGCCTTATCTTTTGTTTTTTTCCTTTGATTTTTTGAAGCATGTCTAGCTTAGCAAATACTCAGTTCACAAACGTGGAATGTCCTATTTATTTTTTTTGTTTTTTTTTGTTTTTGAAGCATGTATTTATTAGTGAAATTAATTGGTGATTACACGAAGGTATCTAGTACCCATGGAGTCTCTTAAAATAATTTGACGAATAAAAACTGGGATTGTCTGGTCCCATATTTTTGTTGCAAGATTCCCTGATTGATTACCATCCGTTGTGTGGTTAGCTAGGTCGTCTTCCGCCTGGTTTCCATCCTTGTAATTGTGCTGAATGGCGTTGTGAATAATCTGATTCATACAGTGTTTTATTTCATTTATCATTTATAACAGATACCAAGGCAGAGCTATATCTGAGATAACAAAGCGCACAAATTTTCAAAATGTCCTATTGTTGAGAATGTGGGTGGGGGTTATCTCTCGGAAAACCCAACTCAAAAAGTTTGTCTGTTAATTTATTGTTTGTTAATTTATTTGTTTGTTAATATTTTGTAATGAAGGAAGAAGAATTATTGGGTGCTTTTTCTGTTACAGTGAAATTCAGAAATTTAAATGATGGTTTTGTATGGCTCTTTACAGCTGTTTATGGTGCTACAGATCCATTGGATTATGATCAATTTTGGCAAGAGCTTTTTGATATCAAAACTATCTATTCTGATCCTTGGTGTTTGGGGGAGATTGGAATGCAATCCTTCATCAATCTGAGAGAAATCAAGCAGGTGGTTGTGTGAGGAATAGGAAGAATTTTAGGAGATCTCTTAATGTCCATAACTTAATGAATATTCCAATATCTGGTGGTTCTTACACTTGGACAAACTCTCAAAGCCAACCAATTCTATCAGACTTGACAGATTTGTTTTTACAGCAGATTGGGAGGAGAAGTGCATCTCTCTTGTATAGTTCAGGCTGAGGAGACCTATCTCTGACCATGCTCCAATTTTGCTTAATTGCAATGAAGGTACTTCCAGTAAACCACCTTTTAAATTTGAAAATTATTATCTTACTCATCCAGATTTTCTAGCTCAAATGAGAATATGGTGGTTAGGATTGGTTTTTAATGGTAGGCCAAGTTTTATTATGGCTAAAAAATTGCAAGCTCTAAAAGGGTTTATCAAGCAATGGGGGAGGGAGATGTTTGGTTCTATGCAGAAGGAAGTTGACAAGCTTGAGACAACAATTGATGTTTTAGATAGCTTAGAAGAAATGGTTTTTTTATCACAAGAAGATCTTTATGCTAGATAAGTGGCAAGAGTTTGATCTTAAAACTGCTTCTTTGAATCTAGCTAGGAAGTGGCATGCTAGATTTTCCCATAAGAATGCTTCTTATAATCAAAAAGTAAATTCTTTTCACTCTCTTCTAGTTGATGGTGTTATGTGTCATGATAAAGATGTGATTAACAATGAAGCCAAGGATTTTTATGTGAATTTGTTTATAGAAGAAGACAAGTGCAGGCCAACTTTTGGTAACTTGGATTTGCCTTCTTTAAGTCTCAACATACAATTCAACTTGAAAAATCTTTTGAGGAGGAGGAAGTGAAGAAAGTAATTTGTAATTTTGGTACAAATTAATCACCTGGCCCTGATGGATTTACAATGGAGTTTTTTAAAGCTGTCTGGGATGTTATCAAGTCTGATTTACTAGATGTTTTAGGGAGTTTGAGCAATTTGGGTGTTTGGATTGGAGGCTAAACTGTACTAATATTAATTGGATTCCAAAATGCGAGGGTGCTGTTTCCATGAATAATTTCAGGTCAATTAGTTTGATAGGTGGTGTCTATAAAATCATTTCAAAAGTCTTGACTGAGAGGCTTAAAGTGGTGTTACCTTCCATCATTTCTGAGTTTCAAGGTGCTTTTGTTGAAATCAGGCAAATAACTGATAGTATTCTTATAGCTCTGAGCTAATTGATTCAAGAGAGAGAGAGAGAGAGAGAGAGAGTTGCAGGTCTGGTGGTGAAGGTGGATTTAGAAAAGGCTTTTGATAGCATTAACTGGAATTGTTTGGATTACACAATGTCAAGGTTTGATTTTGGAAATAGATGGAGAGGCTGGATAAGATGGTGTATCTCTAACACTGTATTTCTATGGTTGTAAATGGTTCAGCTTCTCAATTATTTAGGATTGGTAAAGGAGTTAAGCAAGGTGATCCAATATCACCATTTCTCTTCATTATGGTGGTAGAGATTCTCTCTTTAATGATTAAGAGAGTTGCTTCTCTGAATTTGATTGAAGGTTTCAAGCCAGTCTATAATGGTAATGCTTGTACTATAAACCACTTACAATTTGCAGATGACCTTATTGTTTTCTTGAATGATGAGGTTGAACAGGTGCAAAACTTAAAAAGCATTTTATTGGCTTTTGAGTTGGTTTCTGGCTTGAAAGTGAATTTTAGAAAGAGTGTCATTGTGGCAGTTGGAGATGCTCAGAATGCAGAGGAGTGTGCATTTTGCTTTGATTGTAATCTTACTACTTTCCCAATGAAATACTTAGGTATTCCTCTTGGCAGCAGATCTAAGGCAGTGGGAGTTTGGGATGTTATAATTCAAAGATTTCAAAAAAAAAAATGTTCTTGGCAGAGGAAATATTTGTCAAAAGGGGGAAGACTTATGCTAATTAAGAGTGTGCTTTCCAGTATTCCAATTTATTACTTATCTTTTTTTTAAATGCCAATCTCATTGGTGAAGCAGATGGAAAGGATTACGAGGCATTTTCTGTGGGGATCTTCTAGTGTAAAGACTAAGAGAAGTTGGGTTGGATGGAAATCTGTGAGTTTGCCTAAAGAAGGTGGTGGAGTGGGTATAAAGAAGCTAAGGAAAATGAATCACGCATTTCATGCCAAATGGATCTGGAGATATGAGACTGAAAAGAAGGCATTGTGTAGGAAGATTGTGAACCAAAAATTTGGAGGAAACACAGAAGCATTTTATCCTAGTGACACTAACAAATCTGTGGGGAAAAGTTTATGGGTTGGTATTCTGAAAAGTAAAGCTCATGTGGAAGACAATACAAACTTGCAGGTTAATAGTGGAAATAGGATTCTTTTATGGCAGGACAAATGGGAAAATGGGTATGCTTTAAAAACTCTTTTTTCCTACATTATACAAAATCAGTAGGATGAAAACAACTACTATTAAGGAGTGTATCTCAGAAGATGGGGGTTCGAATTTGGATTTCTGTAGAGCTTTGAATGATATTGAAGTGTATGCAGTGGCACAATTGATGACAGTTTTGTCTGTCATTGATTCAGAGCTTGAGGATAAAAGATTATGGCAATATGATGATAAATTCTCTGTTGCAGGTTGATATTCTTCACTTGAGAATAAGGGTTTAATTTTCTTTCCCACATAAAAGTCTTTGGAATCCTAAGATTCCACAAAAAGTGATTTTCTTTGTTTGGACTCTGTGCTACAATGCTGCTCCAACAATGGACACTTTGAGGAATTATTTTCTAGTGAAAGGGTGTTTGCTTTGCAAGAAGAGTGCATAATCTAATCGGCACATCTTCCTTCATTATGAAACTACAACTGCCATATGGAATCACTTTCTGAAAGGTTATAACCTGCAATGGGTGTTCCAAGGTTCAGTTAGACAGAATTTATGGGAGTGGAATAGTAAGAAAGGCAGTAATTTGTCCATTAGAAGGAAGGTTTGGGATTTAATCCCTTTTGCTATTTGGTGGACAGTCTGGGTGGAGAGAAATGGTAAGCGTTACAATGACACTTATAATGGTTTGCTTCTAATCATTGAGAAGGTGAAGATTCAGATCTTCAATTGGTGTGTGGGTACAAATGTTTTTGAAGAAATTTCTTTAAACCAAGTGATTAACAATTGGGAGGGGGTTTTAGGGCATGTGTAGTGTTTTTATTTTTTACTTTTGCTTGTTTTTACATCAAGTTCTGGCATGGTGTCTCTATTTGTGAGCACACTTTGTAACCTGTAGCTTCCCACCATCATGGTGACTAAGCTATTTTTTCTAAACCATTGCCTTTTGAGTAAAAAAAAAAAAAAAAAACTTACCCCCAGGTTAACTTTCTTTAGTTTGCCCTCGCCATACGAAACCTATGCCCTCACTATACAAAACCTATTTAGCTTTGCTCAATTAAATTTTCACGGTAAATGACATGATTTTAAAATCTTTTAAGATGCTAGGTATGCAATCAGGAATGGCTAGCTAATGTGGGAATTGCGTGCAGTCTATCATCTTTTATAAATACAGTCAACGCAAATTGCAGATGTAGCAAGTGTCTCGCCACTCTGCATATCCATAAGTCAGTAAGATGCAACATCAACTAGCATCTTCCAGCAACAAATTCACGTTTCACCTTTTGGAATCGCACAAAAGGGATGCAATTGGGAGAGATATCGAGACTTTGACAAAACATTAAAACTACTAAAGTCGTTGGGCTACTCAACCTAGAGAAATGTATTCCCTAGTCTACCCTAGTCTCCTATACCTAGACATTATTTTGCCATTTATTTCTCGAAATTTAGTACCTTCAGTTTCTTTACCGTGGAGATTTGATCTTCTTGTTTCTCGAAAAAGATTTGAATCTTCCGCAAAAATTAAACCAGATTTAAGTAAAATTCAAACAAAACAATGAAAGGTGCCAAACTGGTCCGTGCTTGCTTTTGGGACACTAATTCATTGTTTTCGCAGCATACCAACATTAATGCAATACGCCTAATTTCCTTGATTATAAAAAGTAGATACACCAGTAAGGTAAGGTAAGGTTAAGTTTGATAAATATTGTTAATTGTTGTTGACTTGTCGTGTTCACATAGTAAATATTGTTATCAATAGTATTTGGATACAATTTTTCTACATCTACTTATTAATTTTTTTTTATTTTTCGGTGGAAATTATCCGAGAATGTTATTTCAAATTGGCTGCAAAAATTATATCCGAATGACGCTTATCTTTTATAACCATTCTCTCGGTGGATTCATCATTTTCGTTGCATTCTAGTACTAGTTTGAATATGTCGAATACATTGGCATTGTGGCACAAAACAATTTGATATTTTTTTTTTTTGCCTATTTATGTCCTTCACAAATTTTCTATTCAAAGAACTAATGGCAGTTATTTCAGTTAGATGAAATCTCGAACTCAATATTAAAGAAGACACTCATCATTTTGTCAATCTGATACACGTACACAACGAGACATGATCCAAGATTTCTCCTTCAATTTTGGGAAACAAATGGTCCCAAACCTTGGGGTAAGGGTCATTTTACAAACCACATGCAAGGTTACTTTAGTAAAATCAGATTCCTACACCCGTTTATTCTCACTCATAAATAATTTAGCTGACAAATTTTGTAAATAAACATTAATATTTTTCTTTTCATTTTCTTGTGATTTTTTTTTTTATTTTAATGATAATAATGGGGAAGGAAAATTAAGGGCAGATTCTGTGTCCTACATAACAAACGCCAAGTACTGGTGACAGAGATTGCATGGGGTTACCCTAGAGATACTGACCGTGAAGTAAGGGGGCAACGTGGGCAGCGTACAATGAAATGTCAGTTGAAAGTACCACGGGCAGAGTCGTCCTCGAAGACCCCACCAACTTTAAAAAAGTAACAGAAAGGTTTGACGGTTTTCCGTTAGGATCGAGTTGTTTAACTTGTCAGAAGTTAAATTTATTGGTGGATGGACTGTAAATTCTTCTTATTTACAGTATTATGGTAACTTTCATGGACAACCGCAATGGATGGAGAAAATACGGGCCTAATAAGAGAATCCCAGGTTCCCAGCACGTGTGAACCCTGTTTGAGGGCATACAAATCAATAATACCATCTAAGGTGCCCTTACAAGGGGTAATTTTTGGATACTTAAATTATCTATATACCCTCTAACTGTTTTAATTACTAATCTGCCCTCATCCCTAATATAAAAACCTAAAATCAATTTTAAGAAATTAAAAATTAGTTTCTATATCATCTCTTCATTTTCTCCTCTAGACGAACTTTCGTCTCCTTCACGAGATTCTTTTTTTCATCGCGTTGATTAATCGTTGATTCGCCAAAATTTGATCGACGATTAAACTATACTATATAATGGGTCGAACAAAGGAAAAGGCAACTGGGAGGCGTTCAAAATCGTCTTCAAATCCCTCAATTGAACAAGAAGAACCCATTGAAGAAGAAGAACCAACTGAAATTCAACCACCAAATCAACCAATCGAAGCACCAACTCCTCAAATGAGGATTAGAAAGTAAGTTCTACAATCCCAATCTTTTATTTGATGTTTTTAATCGATTGAATAGGGAAAAAAAATAGAGTTTTTGACGGTTGCAGAGTAAGGTTCGGCGCATATTTTAGTTGCAATTTGTGCCGAACTGTTCCTCAAAAATTGCAGCCTGAACATGTAGATGAACAGTTCGGCTTGTAATACAATAATCAATATACGTCGAACCTAGTCTTTCGTAGGAGTTACAAACAGGGTTCGGTTAATTCGACAATATTAAATTTGAGTCGAACCTTGTTCGTCTAGTTTGCAATGAACATGGATTAGATGTAGGTTCGGCTCGTATTCAATTTATCGGGTTAGCCGAACCCTAGAGTTAATGGGTTCGGCTGATTTTGGTTAGTACTTAACAAGCCGAACATCTCCTGTGTGAATTAATTAACCAACTTTCAATCCTAGACTTTAATTGAAAGTCTCCTGTGTAATTTAATCACCCCTTCAGTATGTTAATAAAGTTTTAAACTTGTTTTACAATCCTAGACTTGAATTACAATCCTAGACTTGAATTAATTCACCAACTTTCAGTGTGTTAATAAAGTTTTAAACTTGTTTTAGGAATAATGAAACTAAAAAGAGAAGGAGGATGGAGGTTACACCTTCTACTCCTAAAACACCCGTTCCTCGAGGAGGAGGTAACAAAAAATTGGGAACTGAAGGCAGAAGAGTTGACAAAGCCGCAACATTAGTAATTCGTGAACCACTTCCAGAGACACGAAGAGAAGAACAAGAAGTTCATGGTGGTCATGTTAATGAAGAACCTCAACATCAACCGAAAGAGAAGCATGTTGCTGAACGCCGGGTTAAAGGTTTGCACATTCCTGATGAGAATAACGTAATCAAAGCTCGAGATGATGGTTTTCCCCATGGACTTCCGGAAGATGGAGGAGGGGTGTTGATCGGTTACGCCGAATCTTGGGCAAAGAGAATATATGATACTCTCGATCACAACGATGCAGTCCGAGTATTGAGACACCAGAGGGCAGCGGAATGGAAGTTGTCTAAATAGGTTCCCGAGGTAATTTCTTACGTCCAATCCTCTGATTTATGGCCTGTCATTCAATATGGACATAAGGAATATGATAGTGTGACGTCCTCCGCTTTCTCCGAGAGATTTTGTCCAGAGACTTATACGTTTCATCTACCCTTTGGGGAGATGAAAATCACTCCTGATGACGTGAACAAGATTACATGGGTTAAAGTGAGGGGTAAAAGCGTGGATGCTGACTATTATGATATGAGTTGGGAGGAGCTATATAATTTGTACATGTAATATCTTGGTTGGGATAATTATAAGACCGAACTCGAGTTTTGTCGTTCCGTTAAAGATATAAATTCTGTTCACTTTGAAGGTGGGACAAATAAGAAGCTGAAGAAGGTGAAGCTTACTAATTTGAAAAAGGAATTTGAGAATACAACCGAGAAATTAAAGAATGGGGAGTTGGTAATGGACGAGATCAAAGTGAAGCAAACCGCAACCACCTATTTGCTTTATACTCTTGGCAGACATGTTTTCCCAGACCTATCTGGAAACAAGGTGAATGCCAATTATCTCATATTGTTAAAGGATCTTGCAACCATTAACAAATACGCTTGGGGTACCGCCACTCTAGCTTACCTTCTCGACCAAATTGCGACCGCCTCTAGGTTGACAAGTACAAAGATTAGTGGGAACTTCACTTTGTTTCAGGTAATTATCGAGTAAATTCCATTATTTATTTATTTTACAATGCAACTGTCTCTTTATGCAGTGTATGGTTCGGCGTATATATGATAGCCATTATAAGCCGAACCTTGTCAAAAAAATTAGGTTCGGCCTGTTGGGGAAATAAATTTCAAGCTGAACTTTAAGTTATTTAGGTTCGGCTTATATTTAAATTTCAATACAAGCCGAACCTTTCACTGTATGTTACAGAATTAAATGTTTGCATATCATTTCTTATGAACTTTCTTATTTTAAATCTTGTATGTAGGTGTTGGTATATGACCATTTCTCGACTTTGAAGTTGTGAAAAACACTTGAAAATAATGTCGATTGGGTTGATACACTTCCAACAGAGGCAGGGTACAAGTTTGAGGAGGAGATGGCAATGAATAAAGAGTAGTTGGTGGGAAACTTGAGAGAGAGGTTAGACTCTTTGGAGCTCAAAGACGTCGATTTTGATCCATATGCCAAGCCAGTGGAAATTGAACGTGATGAAGTTTCTGATGGTCTCATCCCGGTGGGTATGTACTATGGACTATTGTTTTATCCCGGTGGTTGTGTAATTTTTAATCCTCGTCGAGTACTACGTAAAGGAGGAGCCGTCCAAAAGGTCCCATTGTTTGACGAGAAATTCACGTTGAAGCCAAAGAGTTCTACTGGAACTAAAAGCACCACTTCTTCATGGACTCCAAAGTATGATCCCGAGCCGAGCAATGAGCATTGGAAGAATTTAGATGCCAACATATTAAATATGAATTTGATAGCACCCGTGCCTGATGATCCTCGTGAAGCTGATCCGGGCTACATGGATTGGTACAACCAAATTTCTCATCCCTTTATTATCAATAAGGAAAGTCAAAAGATGGTCGATAAGGTGAAGGCGAAGCAAAAGGAGACCATCATCTCCAAAAATCCCAGTTATGAAGAACTATCGAAGGCTTTCAAGACAATGATAATAATTGCATTAATCTTTACTCTTGAATTTGTTATTATATAAGATATTATATAAGTTACTTATAATTATAAGTTGTTGACAAATGAAATTAGGTTGTGGTGGGTAAGGAATTGGTGAAGAAAATGAAGAAAACAACTAGTTGCAAACAACCGTTGACGGTTGATGAACAACATAATTTCATCAACGAGTTGGATGTTATTATAAACAAAGGACGAGGACCCCAGGTACCTATGAAAAGGCCGACGAAGAAGAGGGATCGAGAAGCTAGTGAAGGCACAAGCGGAGGTAGTAGTAGCGGTCCAACCGGTCATGATGACGCGCTGGAAGATGAACGTGGAGGTGCCATAAGAAGAGGCCGTGGAAGTGGTCGTCGAATCGGCAAAATAGGCGGTGGTCAATGTACTATTATGTTTTCTATGTTTGATTAAGTATACTGTTATCTCGGATTTTTTAACTTTGTTATCGACAACTCGACTTTCGTTGTGTTTGCTAGTTTATTTTGTGTTATCGAGAATTTGACTTTTATGTATTAATCGTGTTATAGATAATTTTCACTTTTCATTGTGTTAGATACATGTAGTGTCAGGTTCGGCTTATTTTATAACTATCAATACAAGCCGAACCTGACAAAATTACACCTTGAAGTTTCCAGGTTCGGCGTGTTTTACAACTATTAATACAAGCCGAACCTGACCAAAATAATATTATATTGAAGTTGCCAGGTTCGGCTTATTTTATAATTATCATTACAAGCCGAACTTTCTAAAATTTTAAACTTTTTAAATTTTAGCCGTTACTTATAAAGATTCGACTTATATTCAAAAAGTCGTACTAGCCGAACCGTGACAGAATTACACAAATATCAAGAAACGACTCTTTTTTTTCCAAAAATATAGCCGTTGAAAACCTGAATTCTATATATACCCACCTATTGTTTTACATAAGAAAGCACATCTCCTGAAAAATATGGCACCCCCTAATCCTAAGTTTACTCTAGATGAAGATTTGTCTTTTTGCACCAACTATGTAGCATACTATCCAAAGAAGGGTAAAGAACGACGAGTGAAGGGTCTTATGAGTATGTACTATTTGGTTTGAATTCATGAAGTATTCTCCACTGAAACAGGTAATCCTCACAACCGAGATTCAGCATCCTTGTTTTGCCGAACTGAATCTATTAAGAAAAAGGTTACCGACTTTATAGCTTTAGTTCGGGTTGTGAATCGCTATCGACTCAAGGGTGAAACAACTTCCTTGATTGAAGTGCGAGCGCTATAGGAATGGCGAAGATGGAAAGGAAAGAATTTCAAATAAGATGCTCACTACCGCATTCTTAGAAAGTTTCTCATAACCCGTTTGGGATACTAGATGGATGGTTTTCTTTTATAATGCTACAATGTTCTTATGTATTCCTATCATGTTCTTATGTAATGGGAATGTAATTTGGATTATTGTATGAATGATAAAAAAACTTTTGAAATGACAGAACTGTTAACACAAGATATAGTTCGGCTTAATACGAACTTAAGGATAATATGCCGAACCTGACTGGAAATTCTGGGTTTTTGGATTTTTCAGGTTCGGCTTGAAACGTAAAATCTATTACAAGCCGAACCTGACAAAATCTTTTATTTTTGCCAGGTTCGGCTTGTATGTAAATTAGAATACAAGCCGAACCTTTCTTTATATTGGGTTCGGCTTGTGATTGCTTTGCCGAATCACACCCTGTGCAGTGTATATACTTTGGTTACAGACTTCTCGAACGAACCTTAAAAACTCTTTCGATAAATTAAAGAACAATTAAAATACCTTCCATAACATAAAATTAAATCATTCAAATACAGAGAGTCTAGAAGGTAAAATTAAGTGCAATTCTTAGTTTGCCAAAAAACCAAAATCTACAATAGATTGCATGGACCACAAAAAGCAAACAACACTCCGATAGTATCATTTTATGGAGATCCTAGATAGATCACCTCTTCAGTAACCTCTTTCTCATCATCTTCACTAACCTCTTTCTCATCATCTTCATCCTGATCACTTGAAAACATAATTACTTGTCCACTTGCAAACGACACAATCAAAGCTTTACAAAGATCCATTTCCATCGCATAATTTGCACACCAATCCTCGAATAATTATTTTCAAATCTAGGCCAAAAGGCTGCACTCATCAAGGGAGGTAATGGGAAACCGGGTTTGAGTTTGAGGCCGATAAAATGAAAATTTTGAACAAATCCAATAACAAGTCTTCTATCTTTTACACCATCATGGCAAAGTTTTGTTGGAGGCGCGTAAGTAAAACTATTACACGTCCACGCGAAACAATGTACGACGCAATTGAATGCCTCCGCAATTAAAAACCCACAAACGGGCGTTGACATCCAATGTTCTTGGATCTGTAACAATCGTTGCCTAATAAAGTTGACTTCTTTTTCTCGGGGCACCGGATTGTTTCCTTCTTTAAAAGTACCAAGTTGTTCCGTCGTGACGTAATATCCACAATTTCCATCACCTTCTACGTCGTTCATTGCTATAATATGCTCATGAATTACCGGCGGTAGATCTTCCAAGTAGTTATCGTATAAAAAATTGATAGGCCGCAAATAGTTACCGGACTTATCTCTTCTGGGTCCCCTCATCCTACCAACTTCATGTACGGTCCTTTTATCCTTTATCTTGGTTTGTGAAGGATGCATCTTACTCTTCCTCTTGACGTCCTCTTTACCATCCTTTGCTTGTGAAGGAAAATTATTCTTATTGACCTCTTTGTTACTTGTTTCGCCTTTTTGAATACTCGGACAACCACGTATTTTTGGAACTTTCACTTCTTCCATCTTCATCACCTTTTCAATTTCCTTCTTTTCCTTTTCATACCTTGCATCATGGATCTCAACACCGCATGGATCTCTACCGGTAGCCAATAGTTTCTTGTTTCGAAACTATTCATTTTCTTACTCTTTCTACCTTTCGGGACCCCCTTCTCCGGTTCCAAAATATTTTCTTGGGTGAAGGGATACATGACCGGCATCATGTTGTCCCAAAAGATTTTTTTTTTAGCTCGGAACATATTCCTAAACATCTCCGCCAACTTAATTTTTCCCATTTGCCGTCTCCCAAATTTCTAAATCATCCTCGTCTTCTTCGGTTGGGATAGGATCGAAGCTTAATTGTTTCCAAAAAGGATCAATGTCCTCAAATGATATGATACCATCCTTATACCGAAGTATGTCGTGTCGGCATGAAAGTCCCATAGATGTCTTTATTTTACAAACAGAATCTTCCTCCAAGTTGGCGCCAAATGCCTCAATCAAATTTACTTCTTCATCAATAAATCAATGCATAGATGGGAGACTCTATAAGTTAATCCTCGTAGCCAAAGACTTTTGTAATCCTTGTGTTTGAACATAAAGTTATGTTCGAACGCTTAATTCTCACAACATCACTTTTGAAATATTCATCAATTGCATCAAACACCATAACAAAGGTGTCAACACATCCAAAAAGGTTCTTCTTCAACTGATAATGAGCCGACTCTACCATACTTGTGGCTTGGTTGTCGAAGTGTTTGTGTCGATTTGTGAAACAATACACGAACCTTTGTTTATTAGGTTCCAACACATCTTTGAGCAAATAAATAATGACGTCGGGGTAGTCGGTCCTCCAATGATTAAAAAGCATTTTAACATTTTCTTCGTATACATCCTCAGTGATTGACCATACCAAAGCTTCCCATTCGCCATGGAAAGAAGCCCACAACATCTCATTGTGTTCATACCGTTTCAATAATTCCCTCTTTGCCTTTTCTCGTTTTCTCACCGGTAATTTAGCAATATTCTCTAATTCTTTCATCTTAAGTGGTTGAATTATCGGTTGGCATTTTTTCCTCACATTGCACCATATATGAAACGTACAAAGAAAGTTGAAAGCATCCGGAAATATCTTATTAATACATATATCAATGATGAATCTTGATCGGATACGAACACTTTAGGAAGAGCACTCTCCCGGAAGATTAACTTCAATTGTTCTAACCCCCAAACATAAATCTCTTTCTTCTCATTTTTCATGAAACAAAAATCCACGGTGAACGGTGCCTTTGTCGATGTATGCCCAATAATGTTCATCAACGGCATCTCATATTTGTTAGTTTTGTACATGCAATCCAATATAATAACTTGTGGGCAGCAGAGAGCCAATTGGACGCATTCCGTGTGGGCAACAAAAAGGTGTGTCACTTGACCAAACTCATCCAACTTCTTTTGGCAAGCGTAGTTATGCTTCAAGTGGATTCCGAAGGGGATGAATATAATCAGCGTTGAAGATTCAGAAGATGACGATGTAATCCAGCTCTAGTTGTTTTAACTTTTATTGAGTTTAGTTTTTAAATTTTTAATCTAGGTTTAAATTAAAAGTGTTGTCTTAAATTTGTAGTTAGTATTGTTGTTATCTTAATTTAAAAACTGTTGTCTAAAATAATTTAAATTTTTGTTTGAATTAATATAAGGTTTGAATGTTTTGTAACGAAACGATTTTCATATTCAAATAAATAACTTCATTAAACTAATGTTCATTAATAACGTAAAAAAAAAATTACAACATATCATTCGATTAAGCGTGTATTGCTATGCCCTATTTTCTTAACATGGTGCACGATAGGTCTGAATATATTACATGTTATTATTTTTCTTGGTGTGAGATTCAACGACAAATGCCGCTTCGATATGATAAAACTTTTCTCCTCTCCGTGCTTTATATGCCTCTTGTGCAGAGGACCTGTCCCTTCTGTACCTATGGAGAAACTCATTGTACTTGATGCATAATTCCCTAACATGATTTTTCCTTGAACAAATGTGGGATGGTTCATAATTAAAGCGTGGTTGTTTGCCCGTTGGTTTAACGAAGGACCCCTACCAACATTAATCCAAAATATAGTATGATATTTAAGATCTTCTGGAAAATCATCCTTGAGAAGGTAAAAGTTTCTAATTCATTCTGTCTCTTCTTCAACATCCTTTAACCTTGCTCTCAGTTGCATTTGTTCTTCACCTCGTTTCTATGCCTTTAGCTTTTCTTCGTATTCTATCGCAGCCGATGAATAATCTTTGGTTTTTTTTTTGTGGATTTTCGTTTGCTTAACACGTCATCCATCCGATTAATAAATTTGGTAGGCGATGAAGACGTTATTGCTTTCGTAGTAGCTTGATCTCCTCTTTTGCATATCTCTTTTTCCATTGCAGCAATTGATTGGGTGGTTCGCTTGCATCTTCTAAGAATTTCTTCGAATGAGTTGGTAATTGTTGATTGATTTGTCATTGAATAGATGTTTAGGTTTGATTTACACCTCAAAGATTGTTACTGCAAAAAAGAATGGGTAGGTTGATGCTGGAAAGAAGAATGGGTTATCTTCCTTATATAGGAATCGTTCCCAACGACTATATTTCTTAGAACTCGTTCCCAACGGCTCTATTTCTTAGAACTCGTGTCCAACAGCTCTACTTAGAACTCGTGTCCAACGGCTATTTTTCTTAGAAATCGTTCCAACGGCTATATATTTCTTCTATAAATATAGAACATTTTCTCTAAGCAACATAAATCTCAATTCATTCTCAAATATAAACCTCAATCATGTATTCTAACAGTTCGAGTAGAAATGGAAAACAAATAGTATGTGTGGAAGAAAAAGAGGTTTGTCCATGTTGTTTCATGGATAATCATAGTCTGCTTCAATGCCCCTGGCTATATACAAAATGTCCCCAACGTGGTTGCACTGGCACAAGGAAGGTAAAAGAGTCGATACCGGAGAAGATAAGGTATTTGGAATGTGAGTACGCTAAACGTCCGGGAGAAGCATAATGTTTGGAGGATGCAATGAAAGATGCAATAAAACAAGAAAAAATTGACGAACTCTGCAAGAACTTCAAACTAAAAGGAAAGGTGGAGTTTGAATGCAGCAAGGGGATTCCCTGTGAAACTGAAGGTTGTAATTTCTT